>NC_072450.1:6970902-7270902 GCF_027596085.1 Anoplopoma fimbria | reverse complement strand
GTTATACTGTGATGATGTAAGGAGTTGCTAATCCTTTGCCAAACAACTCTTTGACCTGCTGTTTGGCCTCGCTCTCGATTGTACGTCTCACACAAAAAAAGGTATTGTGCAAAAAATAAAGCAGATATGATTCACCAAGTCGTTCTCTGTAGGTCTAACTCTGTCGCAAGGGTGGAATTCAGCCGGTTAGATATTGAGTCAGCCTCGGCAGCAGCAGCAGTGTGCGAGCCAGTGAGGCATTAAAAAGCCTTTAATATGATAATGGATGAAACGTCAGCCAGCGCACCGAGTAACGATGCCTCAGCTCCCTGGAGAAGGGAGCCAGAGATGAGGTGAAAAAGGCATGAGATGTGGGGAGGGAGGAAAAAGAAAGAAAGAGGTGAAGGAGAGTGACGGAGCAGAGATGAAGTCAGAAAGACGCAGAGCTCAAAGGTCATGAAATATTAAAGCACAGAGGGCAAGTCGAGGACAACCCGTGATGCATCTTCAAGGGCGATGCGGTTACAGCCGATCATCCGCCCCGAGTTCAGAGGTTGTGATTGGCCCGCCCTGGAAGCGAGATTAGATTTTTCTCAAAGTCTAGGCTTATTACTCCAAATGTCACAAGAAGAGAGCTGAATGCTGATTAGTGTGAAGTAATTGGGCGCATGCCAGTGAGCCAGCCCAATTTGTAAATGAAAAAGTCGTGATCACAGACGGGATAATTTGATTCTCAGTGGAAGATTACGTTTTTTAACACCGAATTACAAACAGAAGTGTTGGCGTGATGACGGCAGGCATCACTTGTCGTAAAATTCACACGAAATTCTGCAATTATGTCAGTAGTGAGATTCTCAAATCAACGTAGGTTTTGTCCTTTTTTGCATGTAATCTTTTCAAGTAATAAACATGTTTCCTTTAAGCTTAACATCATTTGTTAAATCATTTGTTGTTGTTTTTTCCTTTTTTTTTATATATCACTTATGAAGATATATTTTGCTTTATCTGAGAATGTTTCAATGTCCAAGTTGAAGACAGTAAAGGGATAGTTCTATGAGGTACTTATCCTCGGTCATTGTGTTATCTTTTTGGAGGACCAGACAGTAGTACCAGCACAGAAGCAAAGCCATGTAGCGCTGTGGACGGGGGCAGCAGCTAAACTTCACATCTTAGCAACCTAAAACAAAGGCCAACAAAAAATAATCAACGTCAGTTCAAGTGAACGCTATATTTAGAATATTTTCGCTAGTTTACCTTGTCCTCAGACAGCTATACAGTCCATGTTTCCAACGGGGAACTGAAGCCGTTATCTATTCTCTGTCCAAAGCCACCAGACTTCATTGACAAAAACAGTAATTTTATCCGGCAGAACACAGGAATTGCTGGTCTCCTTCTGCCTCAATTGGTTAGTTTGTTTGTCTCATTGTCACAATAACACAATAAACCTAAGTCATCGAGTCAACGGTAAACCAGCAACTCCCGTGTTCCGCAAGATAAAATGACAGTTTTATTTCTAGTAGAGTCTGGTAGCTTTGTTGAGAGCATAGATGGATATAACAGCTTCAGTTCCCCATGGGAAAGAGCTGTCTGACAGCAAGGTAACCCTGTGAAAATATTCTAAATATAAGGTGTACTTCAACTGATATAGATATTTTTTTTTTTAAGGTGAGCCTTTATTTTAGGTGGCCAAAAAATATTTTCTGCTGCCACCCTCCGCAGCAGTACTTTGCTTCCGTCTGCTCCTACAAACTGTGGGCTACCGAACGCCATCTACTGTAAACACTGACTTAGGATATGTATTTGTAGTCGCACTATTCTGTTTTAGATTCTAAAGAAAACTGACTGACCAGGTCTGTTTCTCCTCTTCCCTCCCTCTCTTTCAGGACGTCGACGTCGATAGTCAGTCGTACACCATGAATGGGCTGAAGAAGAACACAGAGTACAATTTCCGTGTTGTGGCCAACAACCAGCACGGTCCAGGCGTCTCCACGGACGACATTGTTGTTCGCACGTTGTCTGACGGTCAGTTCATTAACAAAGAGACAGTCTACAGAGAGTTATTTTAGTTTATGACATACCCTGATTTATTTTAACACCACTGTACGTGTGAGACATGTCATGCATGCATTTGACATAGCCTACAGTAAGTTGTTTTCACAGTCTAAATGTTACTTTGCTGTAGAACAGTGCAGTGAATAAATCTTGTTTTTATTAGCGGTAACCTGCAGATTATTTTCTCCACAATGCCATTATTCTTTTGGTCTATAAAATGTCAGAGATATAGAAAATCACAATTTCCCAGAGGCCAAGGTGGCATCAACAAATCGCTTTATTTGTCAGACCAACACTCCAAAACATAATTATTCATTACTGCCATGTAAGCAAAACAAAGCAGCAAATACTCACAAATTAGAGTCTGGAACTGCTCGAAAAAAAAATTGGATCAATTAGACATTTCTGTCAATTAACTAATTAATTAATCAGCTAATCTAGTTTTGTTTTACACTCAAGAACTTGTTTTCTTTTGTTTCACAGTACCAAGTGCTCCTCCTCAAAACCTCACCGTGGAGGTCCAGAACTCAAAGGTAAGACATTTTGCTGGACCTGTAACTGGTCGAGATGTTTCTGTTGTCTTATGGTGCTTTCACACCTAACCTGTTTCGGGTTCACTTTAAACAAACTCGGGTCTGTTCGGCCGTTTAGTACGGTTCATTTGAGCTGGTGTGAAAGCCATCAATTGAACCCTGGTGCAGACCAAACAACCAACCTGAGACTGCTTGAAAAGGTGGGTCTTGGTCCGGTTCCTGGCGGACTCTAGTGCGGTTTGCTGTGGTGTAAAAACAAACCAAACGAACCACAGGATTTAATGATCGCAGACATGTGATTTTCAGCATGATTTTAAAAGCTAGACTACCAATAAATCCATCTGCTGATAGTGGAATCTGTTCAGGAACCCATCCTATAAATGACCTCTACAAGTCTTTATAAATGTAAAGTGCTGCATAAACGTATTCAGTTACTGGAATTTAATTTCTCCACTTGGTGACTTTTGATGATGCAGGATGACAATGGCTAAAAATATCCAATGAACGAGTAACAGTCAGTCTATATAACTTCATGTTTACTCTTCTTGGTTCATTTCCAAAAAGTGAGTGTAAACAGGATGCAACAGTGTACCTTCCTTCCTTTGATCCGGACCAAATGAACCAAACTCCAGGTGTGAAAGCATCCTTATTGAGGACTTACAGTTCATTTTTTCACAGTGGGTGCGCACACTCCCACAGATGCAAAATACACCAGTGAGCAATGCACCTGAACTTCCAGCAGCTCAAGTGTTTCCTCCACCGCGCCTGTAGCTGCCTCATCAAATCCACAAACACTCACTCGCTCACTCGCTCACACAAACAAACAGTTGAGCAAACACCGTACGTAGCCTGCAGGCCAGAACGCCGTTGTTTCTCTGTGTGATTAGCTGCGTCAGAGGCCTGTGGCCCCAGCTGGTTAAGAGGGAGCGTGAACCCTCATCGATCCTCTCGTCGGCAGGAGACTCGCCTGTCAGAAGGTTTTATCCTCTCCATCCCTCTCCATCCCTCTCCATCTGTACAGTATCCAGAAAAGGAACCTTCTCAGTCTAAATGGATACGGAGCAATATTTAAGAGTTAACTAAATGTTATACTTTAATCTAACTGTTTTAACTAAATTAGCCCAGTTAACATAGATGTATATAGGTGTCTTTTGACTTATTGAAATGCTATGTTCAAAGCTACAAAGCCATTTCACCTGTTGGTTACAATATTTATAGAATAAATTCACACTAGATTTGTGTGAAGCTGAGATTACGTTTATCTAGATTGAATTTATTTGAGATAACTGGACCAAATTTCTCACAGGCCAAGCAGACAACCTCTGGTGTCTCACACAGTATCACTGTTAAATCAGATCCATTATAGTAGAACATACTGTAGTTCATGTGTGAGGCCCCTGGTTAGATAAGCCTGCAGGCTTCACAGCAGGTTCCTGATTAAAGAAGGAAGCGGTCTCTGCTGCCTGTCTCTTTTAGCCATTTGATCTTCAAACAGAGAGCTGTAGGTCTGTTTATTGTATATTTTCACCCGAGTGATGGATTAAATTTGAACCAAATAACAAAGATGTTTCTCACTCATGACATGTGAGTAAGAACGTGCAAACAGAGAGCAGCAAAACCTCGGGGTGCTTGCATTGACTACAAAAGCGTCAGACGGCGCTTTTAGCCCTTTGCTGGTCGATGCAGATCCCAAGTGAGAGAGAACTGTCAAAGCAAACTAGGGTGGAAAAAAAAAAAAAAAAACTGGTAGACAATCCTATCACACACTCCCAGCTTGAGTGAGAACTGGCCACCCATGCTGAGGGGATACTCAGTGGAGATTTGTGGAGAGAAAAACACTCTCATGCTAATGCTGAGAGTAAAAATGAAGAGGAGAGGCAGGAGTTGTAGAAGAATAGTTTTTTTTTTTAATTTATTTTTTTGAATGGACAGTGTTCATCCACCCAGACAGACCCCATTTAAAGCTGAGAAACAAACATCTGGCGTCCTTTATTCCTAAGAGTTATTGAAATTAATGATCTATTTTTTTCATTTGTTGTTATTGTGTTTAATTATGAATGTACATCAGTAATTATGGTGCTAGTATATAGATACAAAGCATTTATACAATAAACTGTTGGATACGCCCGAGACAAATGGGAGGGAAAAAACTAATTGACATGCATTTCACACTCGGTCTTCTCTTTGGGCCTTGTCGAGCAGAACCGCACATCTTTTACCTGCAAGGCAACCTGAAAATCCTGTTTTTGTGTTCTTATTTTGTGCCTTCTTTTCCCCACTTTTGGTATCTTTTCTCTGTGATTTTGACAAAAGTAAATTAATCCAAAAACAGGTTTTTTTATGATTGAGGGGGAAGAAGACAGAAACGCCGAGCTGGGACCGATAGTGTAATAAGAAAAATGGAATAATTGAACACACTTAACACAAATTTAATTGCACAATTCCCTCGACTTGGCTGGGGAGGAACGCGTGTCTGTTTGTGTGTGTGTGTGTGTGTGTGCCCCCTACATGTATTCAGGCTTTTGTGCATCAGTGTGACAGTGGGGAAGCGTTAATTAACTCTTCTCCCACGCTGGGCTACCCCCCACCTATCTCTTTAAACACACACACACAAAAACTCGAATCCCACAACGGTGCAGCGTGGGCCCGCCGGTAAAAGCTCCTCCACTCATCACTCTGCCTCAGAGTCTCTGCAGGGTTAACCGGACCACATGCACACGTGCACACCCCACTAATCGGGACACCTCCTTCTGTTATTCATGCGTTTATTTCTTCCCAATGCGTCAATCTGCACTGCGTCACCGGTGCTCAGAGGGGTGTTTGTTTTAGCGGGATCCTCCCATTTGCCCCCACTGTCAGAAGCGGAAGGGAGGGGAGGGGCAGGTGAGACGGTGTTAAATCTGGCCGACAGAACAGTAAACCTGCAGAGTGACGTTAACACAAACACACATGCCATGTGGGAAGGTGTGAGGATAACTTCTAAGCCGTGAGGTCACCTTCACAGCTGCAGGCCCCCAAAACCAGACGGGTCCACATGTGCTGAACATAGTTTTCTTTGTTTAATCCACCCTCATATTTTCCTCCCTCAGAGCATCATGCTCCGGTGGCAGCCCCCGCCCCTTAACGGCCAGAATGGGGAGATCACCGGCTACAAGATCCGATACCGGAAAGGATCTCGACGGAGTGAAGCAGCCGAGACCACCGGAGGGACCCAGCTTTTGAAGCTCATTGACGGTAATGGGAACAGAAGTTATTCTCCTCTTTTGCATTTTTTTCTTTTTTTTTTTTCCAGAAAGTCTTCCCAGTGATCCCCTGCAATTGTGTGTGTGTGACTGTGGTGCTTTTATTACTTAATGTGTAAGTGGAGAGAATCTGCAGACCGAGTTCAGACCAAGCACTTCACGTTCAGTTACTGCAGAGATTGACAGCATACATGAAATACATTTCAAATGTCACTCTGCTACTCACATTTTGTTATAAATGTGCCAGAGTGGTCCACTTGGTGTAAACAGGGCCATTGGAATAATGACACAGTGAGTGATTTGTGCCCTTCAATCTAAACTTCTAAGCTTGCCTACAGCAGCATTATATTCAAATCCAAAGTCTGTCTACAATTCATCTGTGGTACATTTTTCTATAGATCATGATGTTAAAATGGCGGATCCAGAATGAAAAATCTCTTTGTTTTGTTTTCATCTAAGGGACTACAGATCCCTGTGTTCCCTTTTGATGCTTTTTATAGGTCCCACATCAAAACGTTCATGCCATCAGACTCCATTTTATCTCTGCTGTATGTTTCTTAGATGCCGTCAGCTAAGTCAGACGCGCTAGGATATTTGAAATCTTGATCTTGAAGCTAAAAGACACGTCGGAGATGCTGTTTGTTGTCTGGCTGAAAAGTTTGTTTATTTAGTCAACATCTGCATTTCATCCGAACACTTTGAGATGGAGTTACATCTCTTACTGTACCCCAATGTTACTCGCTGCTACCGACAAAATATGCACAGTATCACCAGAGACACACAGCAATGGTGATTAATATTAGATGTTGTCTCAGCAACTTTCAAGTGGCCCGGCCTCCTGCTGCGTGCTGCATCATCAAAGAGAATATACATTTAAAAGTTGATTTTTGAGAACATTCTGGGGGGTGAAACAGAGGGGTGTTTGTTGGTTCAAAAGCGTTTAGAGCGAGATGTTGTAGCCTCGGAGGCACGGGTAGTTAGGCAGTCTTCAGAAGCTAACCCCCCCAAAGGGTGGCCCCGAAATACTGGGTACAGAGACAAAAGACGACAGGATTAGCGTGTAGCGTGCAAATGGGACAATATGACGATGATGAAAATGTTACAGCAAATTAATACAGCAACACATCATTTCTCAGCAGGCGTTCCCCTCTTTTGTGAATACTAAAGCGGGCACCCAGCGGTGAAAGGGGCTCTTTCTGATTTCTGTCTTAAAATACGAACAAAAATCCAGACTCCAGACTTTTTTTTACACACTTTTCTTTTTAACGTTCCATAATGGAAAATACATTTTTACTGGCCAAGACATATTAGAGGTGGAAAAGAAATCTCAATCGCTTCCATGATATCGAATGGAAAAGAAAGTTCATTGCACCCCAGAAACCTTCAATTGATTCTTCCCCTGGCAGGCTTATAGATTTCCTCCTTAAATTGTGCAGAAATGTATCAGACATCTGTTTAAAATATTTGTGCTTTTGAAAATGTTTATATTGTGTCTGCAACTGGAAACCCCGACTGACCAGCCAAGTGGAGATCATCAGTAAATTATGAAACCAGGTTTTGGAAAAAGGGAGAGCAGTTTTATTGCTACTTGAACTTCAATTCTGGACTAAGCTCAGTCTAAATTCCTATGCTTTGAATCTGACCTCTTCGTGTTGTCTGTCCAGGTCTGGAGCGTGGGACAGAGTACTCCTTCCGGGTGTCGGCCATGACGGTGAACGGCACGGGACCGGCCACCGAGTGGACCGCGGCAGAGACGTTTGAGAGCGACCTGGATGGTAAAAACACCTGCTTCACTCACTTCAAACAGACTTAAGCTTCTTTTGAGCAATTGGTCTTTTTCAGCGTTTAATAAAACTGTATTGTAGAGCTCTTTTTAAACTTTTCCTTTGCGTTCCATCTCCAGAATCTCGTGTACCGGACCAGCCCAGCTCCCTCCATGTGCGGCCGCTGGTCAACAGCATCGTGGTGAGCTGGACGCCGCCAGAGAACCAGGACATCGTGGTGCGCGGTTACACCATCGGCTACGGCATCGGCAGTCCCCATGCTCAGACCATCAAAGTGGACTACAAGCAGCGCTACTACACCATCGAGAACCTCGGTAGGAACAGACCACTGGTGCTCATTCTGTATCGGTACATGTGTTCAGTGAGATATTGATTTGATCTCCCAGATACTAACCACATAATTACATTGAAGAATCAAAGCTGATTTGACAAATAGAGTTTTTTCTGATATTGATGAGGCCGTGGGGACGAATGAGTCTCAGCCCAAAATGTCAGCGTTTGAAACATTACAGTGATTGTCCTACAAGAAATGTAACTGACTGGTTCTTTGACATTTTAATTACAAATGAGCACACACACACACACACACACACACACACACACACACACACACACACACACACACACACACACACACACACACACACACACACACACACACACACACACACACACACACACACACAATAAGTAGCAGTTCATGTGTGCCTCTTAGTGAGTATTTACAGAATTAATGAGATCTCCTCCGCCGCACGCCTGAGCCGCTAATTATACAGATTGGCCCTAATGGGGACACAATAATTAAAGGTCAAAAATGTTTAAATAAAACAAACTTGTTTTGATGATTTTAGTAATTGCCGCCTTCAAAGCAGATGAAACATCATGCAAATGTTCTGCTGGGTCCTATTATTGCCTTTAGTGCAGTCAGTGCCATTTTTCAGAAATGTATTCATTTGAGAAACTGATACAAATTACTGTCAGGACTGACTTCATGCATTTTGTATTAAACTGTTTCTTGATAAAACTCAAGAATTCCCTGTTTTTCATAGATCACATCTCAGTCATGAACTGTGATTTCTCTCACGGCAAATTACAGATTTCGGTCCTGCTGTGTTCATGACGTCGGTCGTACTCTGTTGCTGTTTTTTTACTAATTGTACACTTAACTCACCAACGATAATATCACAGCAGCCAAAGAGGGCTAGAAGTGGATAATGGGTTAAACAATAATCTTAGGGAATGGAGAGATTAGTGGGTGGAATTGTGGCAAAATATCTTTATATGCATAATTGAAGCCTTCATTACAATCACACTAAGATTCAGATCATTGTATTCAAATGTTCATTCCAGCCAATAACGCAATTATGAGTCGAGAGTCTCCAGAGTTTTGGCTTGATTAGATGGTTGGATAGCTAATTTATCTCGCTCTTCCTATCTCCCTCACCACACCCCCTCTCTCTCTCTCTCTCTCTCTCTCAGATGCCAGCTCCCACTATGTGATCACCCTGAAGGCCTTCAATAACGTGGGTGAGGGGATCCCCGTGTATGAGAGCGCCATCACCAGACCACAGTCCGGTACGAACCACACACATCCACACTGAAATCCGCTTCTTGGCTACCTGAAAACACAATCTCTTACATTTTCATACACTGGGAATTGAAGCGACTTAAATCACACTAACTATGCTCATACACAACAGAGTCCACAAACAGTATTATGGGATATTGTCACACTGTATGGCTGACATTTATCTTTCCTCTCTCTATAATCTGAGCTCATTATCAGGCAGAATGTGCCTCGACTGTCGGCTCCAAATTACCAAAGAGATAACTGGTCATCGGGGTGTCTCGCTGCTCTCATTAACTCTCTCCTTAATGGCTCCCTGCATACTTGAGTCTCTTTTTAATCAAATATTCAAAACCCTCATATTTTGGCCTCAGATCAGTCGTCCCCCCGTTGTCAGGGAATAAGATTCACATATGTTGATGAAAAAGAGCGGACGGAAGTATTATTTGAGAACATTCTGCATACAGAAAGGGTCGTTTGTGCACATTCAGTCCTACATTAACAGCAGGTGCAGGATCCCAAAAAAGGGAGAATATGAAACGAACAATATGTCATTTTAGGCCGTGAGGGGTCTCTGAATTGAAGCTAGCCGAGCTGCAGCTAACGTTCGCTCAGCTTATTTCTCGTACAACTTCAGATCCGTATGTTCGATGACTAAAATCTTTCATCCGGTTTAAAATGAACGAGGTCTTATTAGTGTATCATAGAAAACGTGGCTTAAAACGGGATAAAATGTCAAATAGCATCCTGCTTTTAGGCAGACAACCACAACGCTTCCATTCAAAGAGGAAATGATGCATTGAAAGGGCACCAAATGACCGGTTAACTTGATTAACATTCCAGATTTCTCTGGGTTTGAAAATAGTTGGATACATTTGGGATATTGTATAAGTACAAAATGGAACATACATAACATAGGTCTTGTTGTTTTTATACATTTTAATGCAGAAAAGTACCATATTATCCCTTTGATTATTCTAAACAGGCCACAGTTAAACCCAACTGGGTCTCAACACTATTTTACGTACTTTCTAGTAAAGCCCCTAAAGAGAGCATAGAGATTTTTTTTTTTCAAATGTAAAATGTCCGGCTCAATACAGATCTTATTCCCAATTCCTTATTAACCCAATATGAGAGAATTTAATAGAATATTTATCTATTTTTAATACCAAAACTGTACTCCGTATTCTTTGATTTTATCTTTGCATATCTCATATCTGCGTGTATTACAGTGAGCCAGCTTCCTTTGACTGCAGCCCGACAATAATAATAATAATAACAATAATATATAGAATTCTTTGAGCCTCAGATCACAACTCTGTTAACAATTAGAAGTAGAACTTAAGTCTCTCTGCAGCGTGTTTGACAAATGATCTAAAAGTGTGAAAACACTGCCAGTTAGACTGCTTGCTCGCTGAGTTCACACCGCTTATGTGACAGTGTCAGAAGACAACCAGCCCATGCACCCTGGGGTGTCCCAGAATGGGGTCCGCACCCGCCTCCTCTCCCACCCAGCCTCCCGCCTCCACGCTCAGCCTTGATCACTCCACTTTGTCTCCGCTGCAGCACTATTGCACCGACGAGTTTGAGAGGGGTGGGATGCTGGATGACATGAATCACGTCAACATGCTTCGATGGGGGGGGTGGCAGTCTACAAACCGGGAAGACTGTCATACTGTACCCGTCTCGCTATGAAGCTCTCTCTTCCTCTCACACACACACACACTCACTCACTCACACAGAGCGCTGCACACTCGCAGACCCCCCGTGGTGCTCTTGGCAACCCTTCGTCAGATCCAAACGTTTCCTCTCAAAGCAGAACCAAAGCCCACCACCATCGTCTGCTGCTGAATCCTCTGGGGCGCGTTCCCTTCCTGCCAGTTTGTTCAAGTCGGAATTAAAAAGACGAGCTGACCTACATAGCACTTTTTACTTTTTAAAAAAAAAAAAACTTGGTGAACTTAGGTTGAAAGATTGCTAGTTTGAATATGTTATTATAGTGTGAAGTCTTAACTGAAGAGCAAGAAATGAAGGGGATTGCACCCGCTTCTGTAACAAAATGTTACGAGGACAAGTCGGCCTCTTTTCTGCAGTGGATTCCACTGTTTAACCCCGGAGACTGTGCTAAAGTAATTCAGCTTGCATGCCACTCCAAAAACCCTCAGTGACTCTCCACAACCACATGAATGCTCTGATCTTCATTGTGAACACACACACACGCGCACACACACACACACACACACAGGCACAAACACACACTCTGACTCAGTCTTGGGAATATAATGAGGGCAGCACCGTACAAAGAGGTGTCAAATGGAGCGAGGCGGAGAAGAGAGGACCAACAGGTGGTCGAGGAGGAGTGTCGTCGTGGGTGACCGACCAAAAGCTTCGCCTTCCATCACAATTAAGCCCAACAACAGAGCGGTGGAACCAGCGGCCGGGAGGCAATGTTGAAACGTTTATTCTTCAGTATGTCGACCAGAAGATGCTTTTTCTCACACACACACACAGATATACATTTACTGGGTTTTATGGGATGTACTGGTCAGGCACACCCAGTGTACTTTGTGCGAGTACATATACACACTCAGTACATATACACACTCAGTACATATACACACTCAGTACATATACACACTCAGTACATATACACACTCAGTACATATACACACTCAGTCTTACATAAACAACAGGTTATCGTTAAGAAACATTCTAAGTATCATTTGTCATATTCAAGGATTTTAAAGTGAATTCTGTGCTTATGTGCGGAATAGATGGATATGCCGATATATATAGCGAGACGATAGAAATGTGTCAACCATCTGCAATGGATTTACAAAATGTTTACTGGTTAGCTAATGACATTTTTGTGTTTAATGTGTTTTTTCTACAAGATTTACTAGCCTGATGTGGTATTTTACTTGCCCTACATAACGCCCTAAACAAGAATATGAAAATAAAGTTTAGAAGAAGTAATTTCAGTAGTTTCAACTTGCACGGCGATAATTCTAACAAAAAGAATATAAATGTTAGTAAAGCATTATGCTACATTGTTAAAAATGGCAACAATAACACCAAACTATACATGAGCAGGATTGTGACACACCTTTCCCACAATAGGAGTAATGCACATCATTTCCTAGTAATGATTCAAAGAGAAATCCTTTCACCACAAGTTTGTCACACGCATTCCCACCGCAGCCGCCGCTGGTCCGTGACCCTCCTCTCTGCCTGCAGGGCTCGCTAAAAGCCTCAGTTATGTTTGGGTTCTATAGTGCTCAAGGACATAATGTAGCTTGTTGACGTTACTCTGCATTGAGGGAAATGTTCCGGTGCATCCTGTGTCCTTCCTGTGTGTGGTTATCCACTCTGCATTAAAATGATGTGAAAAAGCTCCGTGATGTAAACGAAACACATTTCAGTATTGCCTCTCTCTGAAAGGTTGGCTGTAGGATTGTGGGTATCTGCTTTCAGCACAGCTTTCCATTTACTGTAATCTTTTCTTCTGAATAGTGTATTTCTCTCTCTCTCTCTCTCTCTCTCTCTCTGTAGTGCTACAGTAGGTATTGATAAACACCACATACTGTACTCTTCTGTATAGCAGCCAAGTCTGTAGATCATCTTGTTGTAGAGGTCTGTGTCTGTTTTTCTAATAGAATCTTCTCTCTCTTTCTCCTCACCCTTCCCAATCCCATCCTTGTTGCATTTATCTTTTTTTCTCCCTCCCTCCCTCCCTCCCTCCCTCCCTCCTCTTCATTTTAACTCATTAACCTTATTTTTCTCCTGTTCGTTCCTCCCCGCATCCCGTATTCGACTCCACTGTCTGATCCGCCACGCTTCTCCTTATGTTTGTTAATTTTGGTCATTTTAATTTTGTGCCCATGCATGCGGCTCTCCTGCCTGACGTGCAGACGCCATAGATCCCGATGTTGACCTGTACGAACTCTTCCATGCTCCATACACCCCAGTACCAGATCCCTCCCCCATGATGCCACCCGTGGGCGTTCAGGCCTCCGTGCTGAGCCACGACACCATCAAGGTGACCTGGGCCGACAACTCGCTGCCCAAGAACCAAAAGATCACAGATATCCGATTCTACACAGTCCGCTGGAAGACCAACATCCCCGCCAACACTAAAGTGAAGGTAAGAGATTCTTGTTCCTGGTTTTATAAAAGGCTATTAATTAGAAATATAAGGGTCGGCCTGACAGAACTTGTTGGGTGCTTGCTCGGATGGATGGCGGCAAATAGACAGCAAATTGAATATGGTCTTTTATTAATGATCTACTCAATAATAGCAGGATTTTAATTCTCACCCATAAAGCAGGCTACTATGACTCCCGGCCTGCAGACGCCTCAGTGAAACGAATCAATCGTCCTCATGTTTTATGATCTTTCGGCAGGTATTTTTAGCCTTTCGGCATGTGCAGACCAGACTTAACTTTTCATGTGTCGTACTCCAAAGATATTACACGATATGATGCCGTGACATCTCTTTTTAGCCCCTTTGGTTTTATGTGTTAGTTCAGTTCAGCAAGAAGATTTCTTAAAATGATTGGATTCAAACGGCCTTATACAAGAAAAGAAGCTCCAGTTATATATTTTTTTCTGCTTCAGCTCAGCACCTTTAAGCTCAAAAACGTGTTTATAACTTTGTGTAAAGCACTTAGGTTTCATTTCAGTCTTATCAAACCTTGATGATACGCCTTCATTTAAGACGGTACGAGTTCTGTGCATTTCACTGCTTTGGGACTCAGCCTTCCCTTCACGCCCACACTTACCAGAGAGATGTTTGATGTGCTGAGAATAAAAAAGTAATGTCATACGATGATATATAATAACATAGTATTCCCCACAGCAGCTCTCTAGCACACGGGCAGCATAATGCTGGTGTCTCTAACTAAGCAATAATCTATTTTCATCCAACTTTTAAAGCACTATAAAGAGAAGCAGTCTGTTTCAAACTGAGGAGTTTTCAGCGTTAGTCTTCCCCTCAACATGGGTTTAGTTTGAGTAAGAGATAGTTCAAAGGGCCAAGTCAACAGAACTTAATCACATAAAATTCTTATTTACTAGCCAATCATGCTTACATAGGACGAAAAAATTGTATTGCTCTGCATTCCTATTAAAGGTTGTCTGACTCATCTGTAGGTATAGTGGTTTAATTAAACTCTAAAGGCCCCGCTATGGTCTATAATGTTTAATCTGCTTTTTAGTCACTGTAGTAGGGCTGCAACTAAAGATCACTTTCATTATCTATTAAAGTTATGTTCCTTTTACATTTCTGTCATCGATGATATAGCAATCCACGGTTACAGTGGTTTAAAAGCGCTTTTTGAGCAGCTACTTTGTCGAAAATCCAACAGAAGAGAAACATCTTGTTGCCTGTCGTTTCCTGATTTCATGCTGCATACTCTTTGAGTAGTTTAATATAACCTGAATGTCGCTATTTTAGTCATCAATTGATTACATTTCTGTCATTTAAATTTCAGAAACTAGTGAAAAATGGAAATAGTAGTTTCTCACAAGGTCTTCAAATTGCTTCTGACCAACAGTCCGAAAGTATTCAATTTACTATGAGATGGAGCATACTGAGCACAGATCATGCACATGAATGTTATGTATTAAATAAAGTTCAAATATTTCACAGAATTAATGAGATCTCCTCCGCCGCACGCCTGATCTGTAATTATACAGATTGGCCCTAATTTGGCCCACAGTAAGCTGAGCCTGAAACAAGGTGTTTGAGATTCAGCTTCTTACTCTTCACCTGCAGCTCAACTACGATGATTACTTAATCCCTAATACAAGGTGTGTGTGTGTGTGTGTGTGTGTGTGTGTGTGTGTGTGTGTGTGTGTGTGTGTGTGTGTGTGTGTGTGTGTGTGTGTGTGTGTGTGTGTGTGTGTGTGTGTGTGTGTGTGTGTGTGTGTGTGTGTGTGTGTGCTGGTACATATATCTTTGTGAGGACCAATTTGAGTCTCACACCTTCAGAGTGAGGACGTTTTGGCGTGTTTGAGGGTTCAGACTTGGTTTTAAGGTTTAGTTTAGAGAATGAGTTTATGTCAATGAGTGTCCTTACAAAGATAGTAAAGTAAAGAACAGCTGTGTGTGTTTGTGTGTGCGTTCATGGCTGCATGCATGTATGCAAACCTATGACTGAGCAGAGCTCCGATAGAGGCCTACGTAACGTTTGCTGATAAATTATTCAGCAAGGACAAGATAAACTGAGACCCAGAAAAAGATTCTGTAGATCTGACGGTGCGTTCTACATTCAGTCAACTCAATAGACACACACACACACACACACACACACACACACACACACACACACACACACACACACACACACACACACACACACACACACACACACACACACAAAGACAGACTCAGCAGTCAAGTCTTGCTGCTTGATGCTCAAATTGGTTTGATTCTCTCACTGTGACAATAATTAAAGAGTTCCACAGGCTCATTATGTTTCTGTCCCATTAAACAAATTCAATACGTTAACAAGTCCATTAGTCTTTTTTTCCCATCAGTGGATTCTTCACTCTGAACTCTACATCCTGTATAAGTTGCAAGCACATCTGTTAAACCCGCCTCACCCGCAGCGATGCCTCCACCTTAATGCCGCTGTTCATCACGTCCTCTCTACTCTTGGAGCGAGTCTAGCCGGCCAAGCTTGTACATTATTGAAGAGGCGACTGCTCTCAAGCTGGCAGTGTGTTTCTTAAGAACAGAGTGTTTTCTTATCCTAGCCCACTGCCCTCTGTTTGACAGCCCCCACCGGAGGACTGCACTTTTGTCGTAGCACGCAACGTTATAGATAGGGCTGCTTAGAGACCGGCGAACCCAAATAGCTGCTGCTGCTGCTGCTGCCACTTCAGGCCAGCAAGTCTCTAGATAAATGGTTATGTAACCCGAGATTTTTTTTCCCCCAATTTTCCCACTAATTTAAAGTTTGTACTGCCATAGAGATGTGAAAACGCTTTTGCATTTTTGGGTAACTATTCATGATGGTAATCTGCTGTATTTTGCGTTCAAAGCTTATTTATAATGACCACACTTGTCTTCGTGTTGCACTTCATTTAACACTAAGCACGACTGTGCAAGATTTAGAAGGTTCTGGTTCTGCTCAGTGGTCAGTGTGTTAAATGTGTCCTGAACTCTGCTCAGCAATCAGAGTAATTGGAAAAAGTGATTTTGCAATCTGGGAACCCATCTGCTATCGGCCTGACGACAGGTTGGCCTCCGGGGTCGAGGGCATATATTTCCAAGACTTCCTTTTCTGTTGCAACTTGAGATGCGACACTGGAGTTTGAGCTAATGAGGTGTAGTTTACAATTTTTAAACAAAAATATTTAATTCATTGTCAGACAATAGCCGGTGAGTTCCCAGATTGCATTTCAGCCAACACTCTCCGCCAACCAAAGCCTGCTGGAACATGATCACTACTTCTCAGTATATAAACGGAAACCAGAACTCGTCCGAATGCAGAATCTGTTTGTATTAATGATCAATCTATTAGTCAGTTTAGAGAAAAATGAATAGCAATTATTTTAATAAAGAATTAACTCTGATGATTTTTCGAGTAAAAGTGTCAAACAATCACTTATAAGGATTTGTTGCTTTTTTTGTCTTAACTGTTAGTAAGACTGATGTGTTTGTGGTCAGAAAGAAATATGAGGATTTGCGATGGGTTTTTTACACAGTCTTCAGACAAAAATAATGAATCTAGTAATCAAAAAAACAATCAATAATACCAAAAAAACAATTTACAAATATGAGGATTTGCGATGGGTTTTTTACACAGTCTTCGGACAAAAATAATGAATCTAGTAATCAAAAAAACAATCAATAATACAAAAAAAAACAATTTACAAAATGAGTGTATTCTAGTTCCTGGGAAAATACTTTTGACTCCCTGGAGACTTCATCGTTGTTCAGTGGATTTAATCTGCCCAGAAACAAACTGAATTCTTGTTTTATTGAGTGCGTTTTTTGCGTGTTTGCCTGTTCCTCCACAGATGGCCAACACCACCAGCCTGAACCACATGGTGACCGGTCTGAAGCCCAACACACTCTACGAGTTCTCCGTCATGGTGACCAAAGGGCGCCGCTCCAGCACCTGGAGCATGACCGCACAGGGCACCACCTTCGAGACCAGTAGGAGCAAACTCATACAAACACACACACACACACACACACACACACACACACACACACACACACACACACACACACACACACACACACACACACACACACACACACACACACACACAAATAGATAATCATGCAGAAACACACTAAATGGACATAATGACACAAAGACCTAAACCAACATGTCCAGTGTAACAAGCCCCTGACTGGCTAGGAGTAACACTGAACTTTTTTCAGCCCAAGTGGAAGGAGAAGACACAACTGTGGAAAATCAAGCTGGCACTGCAATTTATAATATATCTAAATAAAGACAAAGGTATTTATCAATTCACACTAACTGCAAGTGAAATTGAGGAAACATGCAGCAAATGTAGTGACTATTAAATATAATTTAACACCACTGCTCTGCTGTTCAGTGAGAGCAGCTTGGACTAACCCTGCTTCCATGCAAAATACGCGAATGGACAAATCATGAATCAATAATAATAAGAATCAGAATAATGATAAGAATACAAATACAGTTTTGAGTTGAAGCAAATTATTTGTTTACATGTTTCTCTTGATTTGCAGACCCTTGGCCAGGTGTCTCAGTCTGAGGAACAAACCGAGACCTGACTCTTTTCTGGGTTCAAGCTCATAAAAAAGAAAAATGTTTTGTTCTGGCTACTTATTCTTTAACAGATTTATTATTCCATTACTGTTTAACTTCATGTAACCTTTTGCATGGCACAATATCTGAGGGATGACAGAGAATGATTACTGTCTCCCCTGAGTCCACTGCATCTAAACTACATAAACTGAGTGTATTGGTGTTAAAATGACTCTGAGTGCTTTTAAATCCAGAGGCCATTCTGTATTGAAGATACACTGTTCAATCCCCCGAGTATTTGTATAGATTCTGGCAGTGCTGCGTACTGGTACTGCAGATACTAAAGTGTCAGAGCACATACTTCATTGTAAGTTGTAACTGCCGAGCTTAAAGTTGCCTGACAATAAACCGAGCATTAAAAAGAAAGCTTATTTTCTTTGAGACGGCCTCTATATATTTGAGATGTATGGAACTTTAAAAAAAATGAAGTGGAGCTTTTAGTTGTTTTTCATAAGAGGTGAGGAGAACTGAGAATTGTTTTTATTTTCTGGCCAGCCAGGGGTTTGTTTCACTTTTGTACAAGTTGATTTTATCTACGAAGTTATAAACGCACAAAAAAAAAGTCATCAGTTATGAGAACAATAAAAGCACTTGCAATATATACAAAACATGTAGATGGATAAAATGCACATACAGTATCAAAACATTTGTGTTAAGATACACATGCAAAACCACCGACACAGTTTATTCATATGTATATATGTATTCATGTAGTTAAAGTACAGTACCAGTCAAAAGTTTGGACACAATATTGAAGACATCCAAACTATGAAGGAACACATATGGAATTATCCATACGTGTCCAAACTTTTGACTGGTACTGTATGTAATGATGTTGAATTTACAACTATACAAAAAGTTGTGCCATCTTCATTTTTTATCTGAACTTATCAAGAACACAACACATGTCCTGTCTCATCACCTCTTGCTCCCACAGTTCCCAGCTCCTCCCCGAAAGACGTGACCGTGGTGAGCAAAGAGAACAAACCTCGCACCATCATAGTCAACTGGCAGCCTCCCTCTGAGGCCAATGGAAAGATCACTGGTGAGTCTGAAAGTCTCTCTTGTGTGTTACATGTATTGAGGTCAGGATGTAGCATCAACCTTTATTTACCTCTGTAACAATGAAAAGATCTGGTATTCCTGAAGTGAAATATTTCTGACTTTTCATTTAAACTATTTTATAACAACTCTCCACTTGAAGGTGACTTATATCTTAGCAAAATGATTCTGTATTTAAAATGTACAAAGAAAATGCATTGTCCTTGCATAAATCAGACGTTTTATGGAGGAATCTTAACATTCTTACTAAAAAGAGATGTTATGCATTGAATTATATTAATTAAGAGTGCGATACATGACTTTGATTGTGCAGTTTGACTAGGAAGAAGTAGCACAAGAACATTGTGGTTGATCTAATTGTTCTATGCGTTAAAGCCATTGAATTCTAAAGGGACAGTTCACCCCAAAATCTAAAATATATATTTCTCCTCTTACCTGTAGTGCTATTTAAAATTCTACATTTTTATAATGTGAGTTGATGAGTGTTGGAGAGATTTCTGCCTTTTCTTCAATATTTTGGGACTATATGATACCCGACTGCTCAAAGCGCCAAAAAAATCTACATTTTAAAAACTCAACAGGATTGTTCTTTCCAGAAATTATTTCATGATAATCCACTTACTTTTTTGTAAGATGTTTTATTTAGAACCTGTGGTTGAAAGTAAAAAGTTTCGGGGTAAACTGTCCCTTTAACAAATTTCCCTCTGTCTCTCTCTCTGTTTCTCTCTCTCTCTCTCTCTCTCTCTCTCTCTCTCTCTCTCTCTCTCTCTCTCTCTCTCTCTCTCAAACCCTCCCTGTTGTAGGCTACATCATCTACTACAGTACAGATGTAAACGCTGAGGTCCACGACTGGGTTATTGAACCAGTGGTGGGGAACCGCCTGACCCACCAGATCCAGGAGCTGACGCTGGACACCACCTACTACTTCAAGATCCAGGCCCGAAACTCAAAGGGCATGGGCCCCATGTCTGAGGCCGTTCATTTCCGCACTCCAAAGAGTAAGTTTTGGAAAAACAAGTGGGATGAAAGCACGCTAAGGACAAGTGGTACCATGAAATCGCATTTACCGCTTTGCCCATTAAAACATTATTTTAAACGTAAAAGTATATGACCACACTTAGCATTTAAAGAGCCGGTGTTTTTCTCTGGAGTTGGTGGAAGTATAAAAGTTTTTTTTCTTGGCACCACTTGTTTAAAAAATGACAAACCATCACAACCCAATACACTTACATTTAAATAATGAGAAGAGCGAATTTGTGCATAAATTAATTGTACCTTACTATATTTAGTGCCATTTCCGCATCACCTTATATTATGAAGATATTTACTTTTGATAAATCCCAACTCAGTTTTATTCACATGTTATTGAAAACATATACTTTATAAATAAGACCAAAAAAATGCATTCAGGCAGAGTTAGAATCTTATTCTTTTTATTTCCTCTCATCCGTTAAAAACTAAAAGAATGCACGCTAGCCTTTCATATTAGCTTCAATGTTATAAGTACAGTAACAGAACAATACGAACATTCAGGTGAATTGCGGATATAAACTTTAAACAATAGACTATGGAAGAAAGGAGATCCACCAGTCTCCATCTCCTGAGATCCACCAGTGTGTCCCGACCCAGTCTTTGGTTTTGACTGGTTTAGGGCACTGGTGAGACCTTGAAATACAATCCAGGAAGTCCAGCTGGAGTAACAGATTAATGCGTTTAGAGGTTTTTATCAGACACCAAAACTCTGCACAACAGACGGGTTTAACAGCCCTAAAGAGTTATCACAGCGGTAGCTATTTCATCTTTCATCAAAGGGATCACAGGGTTGAAAAAGTTGAAATATAAGCTTCACATTACAAAGTAATCCAGCAGGAATGTGTGCTTCTGTGTACGTGATTGGCCAACGCAGCGCTGACTTCAATACATTTTCTAGACAGATTCTCCTGATGGAGTTTTTGTGAGAGTCTCTTTAGAGCAGAGACAGAGCAGAGACAGAGATGTTTCCCTAGCCTCGTCGATTGCTTGTAGATGACAAAGCAAATTTTCATCCAACTCTTAATGTAAAAAAATCCATTTCAGGTTCAGTTCAGAGGCAGTTCATAAGATACACCTTATTTTGGTTTTTTTTATATGAATGTTTTTGATAGAGCGCCATCCTTTTTGGGGACATTTTTACTCGTGGGATGTTTAGGAAATGATTCTACTGAAAACCCGTGTGTGTTGGGTAATCTTTGTATCTTTACATAGATGCTTTGCTCTTAATGTCACCTTGCCTGTGTCTGTAGTTCACTCTTGCTGTTTGGTTCTCCTTCTTCTAGTTTGGCCTCTTTCCTTCTCCTCACAATCCCCCTCTCTCGCTTTATTTCTGTCTCCCCCGCTGCTCTTTTCCGCTAACATGTTTTTTGCTTTTTATTGTCTCTCCCTCCTTGCTCTCCTTTGGCCTGTTAAGCTGAGTCCTCTGACAAAATGGCTAATGACCAAGGTAAACTCTCTCCCCTCTACACTTTATCTTTCACTCGCTGACTCTGCAGATTACCATCTTCTGGGCTGATGAAAAAACTTTGGCTGCATGACCGGCAAAATATATTGAATATATTGAAATATTCAACTTGTTATGTATCCCATGAATGTTAAGGCAGCGGCTTAAATGTGACGGTAAAAAAAAGAAAAGTCATGAGAACACTTATGGAAAGTTTCAATAAAACATATTTTCCATTTTTAAATCAGCCTCAAATCTTCCACCGAAACCGGGGCCTTCAGGCAACCAAAATCCACAGGACCCAGGAAATCCAGTTGGTAAGATTTTCCTCTCACCCGCCTCCTTTGACAGAACCTGTTCAGCTCAGGGAAGACAAAAACTAAAACCATGATCTGATTGTGTCTCTTTTTCCTCTTGATAGTGCTTTTTGAAATCTTCAATTTTAAATTTCTGTCCTTATTTTTGCTGTAGTTAAAATGTGGCATGTTCCCCCTGCCAGTGTCTTTTTTTTTAAAGAGGTATTTAAAAATGTATCTAGTCTAATCGAGTCTTTATCCTTTCGAGGTAAATCAGGGGTCGGAGGAAACAGCGAAGGTCACATCCTGGTCATTGTCATCATCATCTCGGTGGGAGCCTTCACCATCATCGTGGTGGTGGTTGGGGCCTTTCTGTGCACGCGGCGCACCACGTCCCACCAGAAAAAGTAAGAAGCTCACTCACACTTTATGGACTCTGTTGTTGCTAATCTACAGCTCAGATCTCCTCTTTGTCCTCTATGGCTACTCTCTATAAATGAGGTCAGTCTTTCACCTTCACATCTGTGTTTGCCCTCCTGCAGAAAGCGAGCTGCCTCCAAGTCCTCAAACGGCTCCCACAAATACAAGGGGAACTCCAAAGACCTGAAGCCACCTGATCTTTGGATCCACCACGAGAGGCTGGAACTGAAACCCATGGACAAGTCGCCAGACCCCAACCCGGTCATGACCGAAACGCCCATCCCCCGCTCCTCGCAGGACATCACGCCGGCTGATAGCGGCCTGGATAACAACCCCCACCTGCAGCAGCGGCGCAACTCCTACCGTGGTCAGTGTCGCCCCGGGGGGGGGAAGGCTTCAAATTGAATGTTACGGGGAATAGATCAAAGTGAAATGTCACCCCCTCGGTGCTTGAGCTTACATGCATAATAACACTGAGCAAACCTCTTGAGTTTGGCTGGCAGATGGGAAAAGTACATTTTGGGAGCTTGACTAAGAAAACAGTTTGGGGTTATATTTCAGGCAGGAAATTGTTAATACCTTCAGGTTTTGCTTCCAGGGGGACGAGTGCAGAAGTCTCAGAGAGATTTGGGGCGGTGTTTAAGTTTCACTTGTGTTTGCTGTTGTTTTGTTTTTGTGGTGATCATGCACAAACATTTCATGCTTTTCATACATAACGTCTATCACTTGTGTCATCATGGCAGTGCTGCGAGCAAACCGCTGCCAATACAACAACGATCAGCAAGAGCAGTAAATCCACTCAATGTAATGAGTTCATAGCTAAAGAACGCTGAGTGTGCTGATGATATTTAGAAATGCAATCCAAACCCAATGATTTAAAACTAATGAAGGATCCGGAGGTCTACGGACGGATACAAACAGAGTAGCAGCTCTTTCTGATTGGCTGGTTTCCACCGTACCTTTTAGGCCACGAGTCAGAGGACAGCATGTCTTCACTAGCAGGCCGACGAGGGATGAGGCCTAAAATGATGATGCCTTTTGACTCACAGCCACCTCAGCGTAAGTGTGTGTGTGCGTGTGAGTGTGTGTGTGTGAGTGATAATTGAGGTTTGGAAAGTTTTTGCATAAAATGTATTACTTAGAGCACAAAGACTTTTGTTTTTTACAAATTACCGATTTTTCAAATACATGTCATAGTTGTTTGTCTAATCAAGGGAACAAATCCATGTCATGATTCTAGAACATATTCATTGTTATGTAACAGAGTGACAGACGGAGAGAATATTCAAGTGTGTTTATTACAGGAAACTGCGTGCGTGCGTGTGTGTGCGTGCGTGTGTGTGTGTGTGTGTGTGTGTGTGTGTGTGCGTGTGCGTGTGTGTGTGTGTGTGTCTCATCAGCAATACCTCCACGTCCTTCATCATTATTACAGCTGGTTAAACATCTCGTCCTCTGTGTGTTTGTGTATCCACGTCCATTTCCATTCACAGCTGTGATTAGTGCTCACCCCATCCATTCCCTTGATAACCATCACCACCATTATCACATGGGCAGCCTGGCGTCGCCGACACGCAGCTACCTCTACCACCAGGGCGGCGGGCACCCACGCCCGCACGCCTGCGCCACCCCCATCTCCCACCTAGAGAGGGTGGACTCCACAGGTGAGACACTTCTGCCACCTGCTGGACGGCAGGAGACGCACAGGGGAGGACGGTCTCACCGGCTCATGTTCATTCATTGATTTATCAGATGCTCGTTCATCACATGCAGCTGCCATCTTGTTGTTTCATATTTTATTTTACTAACCACTCTCCTCTGACCTCTCTGCCTTCTGGTTTGCTCTGTTCTTCTGACCAAAACTTTTACCAGAATAAACCAAACATTACCAGCAGGAATGCAGTCAGACATGCTAATGATTTATACTGTCTGTTGTCTTACAGCTGAAGGTTTTAGATGTTCAGTTGAGAAAAGATACGGATTATTATTTTGATTGTTTATTAATCATTTTGTTTCTTCTAAAGTAAAGAAAAAGTAAAATACTAACAGGTTGCAACTTAAAAAAATTGCCTGTTTTTTAAATTGATTTGTTTTATAACATTATGATATTTTACTTGCCTTTTGGTACTTATTACACAAAGTAAGTATGAGTTTTAATTAAATAAGTGATAAATATTTATCAATATTATTGACATCTTCAGGAAGTATTTTCAATTGTCCTTAGCAGAGGGGAAAAGGACTTTGCATATCCTAAATTGAGGAAAGAGTAACAGTGATGGTAGCCATTCATTTCTGCTAAGCTAGTTTGGTGGCCCAAAAAGACATAATTATAATATAATCAATCATCATAATATACAGTATGTGTGCATTGCAGGGATTCAACTAATGATTCTTTTTATTGTCGGAAAATCTGCTGGGTATTTTTTAAGGCAATCGTTTGGCCTGTAAGCCCAATCTGATGTATTAAAATAGCTTGTTTTGTCCAAAACTCAAAAAGATATTCAGTTAACTGTCACAGAAGAGGAATACATCCTGCAAATATTTACATTTAAGAAGCTGCAACAAATTCTTGTTCGGCTTTTGTTGGAAATAGTGTAAGAAACCTGTAAAAAAGAAAGAAAACACTTCACATATTACAAAGTTAATATTCAAAGTTTCCACATTAACATAATCACCTTAAATTCAGCCCACTAGTTATTTCACTCAATGTGTATATAGTCTGTATGAAGACGGTCATTGCTCCCTGTGAGAGTCTGAGTTATAAACCCATCTGCTCCCCCCCCTCCAGAATCTGTGAGGAATACCCCCAGTTCGGAACCCCTTCCTCCAGCCGCCGCCTCCTCCTCCCAGGCCTCCTGCCCCTCGGAGATCATGGTCGACACCGAGGGCAGCTACCACGGCTCCACCACCACCGAGGAGGAGCCCAGCTACTCCAGCAACCTGCCCCCCCACCGCCCGGCCCACCCGCACGCCCACGCACACCCTCTCAAGAGCTTCGGCGTGCAGTCCATCTCGTCGACCGGCCATCCGTCGTTTGAGTCGCCTGCCCTGCCCAGCACGCCGCTGCTCGCTCAGACCGGTAAGCAGAAACACACACACACACATACATCAAACACACACACACACACACACACACACACACACACACACACACACACACACACACACACAAACACACACACACACACACACACACACAGTTCAGTGTGTCAGATCAGACTACAAGACTGCTGGTTGTCATCCAAAACCATGAATGTCAATTAAAATCCAAAGATGATGTATTATGTGATATTCATCCATTTGATACATATTGATTGTATTAAAACCAACACGGATTCAATAGTTTTTATTTCATTATAAATATATATTGTATATGCATAACACTAATCATGAATTGTATACTTGATTCAGTTGATTTGAATTTGTCTATTGATCCAGATATAAAAAATATAAACAAAGAAAGTATATTTATTACAAAGTTTAACAATATCTCAAATCTCAAATATAAATGATGTGTCACAGCTAGCAACTTTGCCTCCACTATTTATTTACTTTACACTGGTCTTAAAGGACAAGGCTGATGACATTCTGTATTGTTGATATTATCCACATAAAAAAGATCATTTCATGGTGACTATGTTTTCTGATGTTTTAGTGGTTGTACTTACTGCATCAGAACGATGCATGTGGGATGCATGTCACCCAGCGCGGCTCACTGATGTGTTGATGTGTGTTCATATGTGTTTGTACAACAAAGGAGCTCTGCAGCACAGAAGAATGTATCAGACTTTGAATGCACATACAATACTTGTTGTTTGTCATCATTTCATTGTTCATTTTGGTGTTTTTATGGGATTTTGAGGATTAAACTTGTGGGAATAAATCAAATTTAGTTAGAATAATTGGTTTCAGATAAAAACATATTCACATTACAGGATAATGTGACGTATAAATGTTGTCCAGTTGAGAAAAATATAAATAAAATAGCAGTAAGTGACTCGGGGTTCATGTGTTCACTCTCCATTTCACTCTCATCTGTTGCCTTCACTGACTGTCGTGCGTCTGTCTGCATCTGTCACGTTCAGGGCCTCCTTCTCACCCCCATGTTGTTAAAACAGCCTGTATCGGAACACTAGGAAGGACACGAACACCGATGGTCGTCACCGTGCCGAACGCCCCCGACGTGCCGGAGACGAGCAAGATGCTGGAGGACGTGGACAGCGTGAGTACAGCGCCCCACACTGGCCGCTTGTAGCAGTGCAGTCCGTTTCTGCCATAATGGTTGTGAATCTTTAATATTTATAGTCTTGTCTGTTAGATTTATACCAATCACACAATCACGCTCCTTCCAAATCCATGTTTTTTTTGGGCACTGGATTATACAGTTACTTTCCACTAGACGTTGGTTTTAACCACATTTTCTGTATGTTCTTTCTCTCTTTTTTTATTCTTTCCAACTTCAATCTCACCATATTTTTGTGTCGTTGTCGGCTGCCGTTTGTAAACTCATTGAACTTACTAACGCCTGATCTTAACGCAACCCATAACTGGAATGTTTTTTTTAATTTTTTACCATTTAATCTTTTCTCCTAATCTTTAATTTCCTGTCAACCATCCGTTGTCATCGGCTTCTCTTCTGGATGTTTTGCGTTCGTCTGCTGCCTGTTTGTTTTATGTTTTCGTAGTTTGCTCCGCTTCAGTACCATTGACCCATCCCCCCCCCCCCCGCCCCCCTCCCAGCTCGCCTCACCCCACCCATACGACTCCCCCATCCTCTGTTAAAGATCCCTGACTGACCCTCTCCTCCTCTCCTTTCCCTCTCTTCTCCTCCCTCCCTCCCTCCCTCCCTCCTTCCAGGTGCTTGCCTCCCTCGCCCCCTGCCCCTCCCCCGCCCCTCGCAGTAACCCTGTTCCTCTCCCTCAGAGCTACGAGCCCGACGAGCTGACCGAGGAGATGGCCCACCTCGAGGGCCTCATGAAGGACCTGAACGCCATCACCACAGCGCCATGAGCACCCACACACACACACCTACACACACCACACACACACACACACACACACACACTCTCTCTCCGTCATCCAAATGTACACACAGAAAAGACGCACACTCTAAAGTCAAACAAACACGCCCCAAACATGAACCTTGGGAGCCCAGAGGCCGATGGACACAAAATGGCTTCTTGTGCCCAAGAAAAACTCTCACGTCCCCCTGCAGAGAAAAAACAAAAACAAGCAAAACAAACAAACTCCAGACTGAAACTTAGGAACTTTTTTCGGCTTACCTTGCTCAGTCTCAGGAAGGAGATTGCCATGAGAGGGAAGAAAAAGTGACGAGCTTCATCTTTTAATGAAGAACCATTCTCAGAGACAATGAACTTTAAAACATTGGTCGCTTTCAACCGGAAGATTGTGAATGCTTTCCTCAGCAAAAATCCGTACACTAGGGTGTGTGTGTTTTTTTTTTTTGTGTGTGTGTGTGTGTGGCGAACGTTTTCGCTCAAGAAAAGACGGCGGTTGATTCAATGTCTAGTCAAAAGGAGAAAGTCCAAAAATATGCTGGTTTTGATGTTGGTGCTCATGCGGCGCAGTCTACACACAGTGTTTGTTTGATTAGTGTTTTCTTTGTGCATTTTGTATATCTATTGGGCCGTTTCAGTGAAGTGAACATTGGATATCAGCCCCCCCTCCCCCTCCCCCCTTTTTACAAGCCTACATTATTCATAAACAATGTTTTTACCCCCCCTTGTGTCATATATTGTGTCATGACTTTTTATTATTTTTTATGTTATTGTATTATTTTTTTACACACATATCCTTATAAACATGTACATATGTGTTTTTTTTTTTTTTTTTTTTTTTTTTTTTAAACTGCCTCATTCTTTTGATGTTTCCCATTTGTTTCATTATTATTATTATTTGGGATGAAAGTGGGATTACAAGCGAGTCCTGAAGCTCAGTTTTCATATCAAAAAAAAAAAAAGGGGGAGAGAAGCATGATGTGTTTTGCTGTACATTCTTCTCTGGCATTGTGTCGCCCCCCCCCCCCCCACACTTTTGTACATTAAAGCGTCTTCTTTCTCAGTCTTCTGTTTTGTCGTGGGAGCTCCGTTTTAAAAGCCTTACCAACGTGTTTGTAGGCGGGACGGTCAAGGCGTCTCCGCGGATGTCGCTCACTCACTTCTCTGTCGTCCTGTGGGACTTGTAAGTTTCTCCTCACAGGTCAGGGGAACCTAAAGGACTCAGGGCGCCGACCCCCCCCCCACCCCCTACCCCTCCCTTTCTAATCTAAACTGAAAAAAAAACCTCACATGGCACCCTGTCAATCAATCAAACAATCAATCAATCACCTGCAACAGACGAGTTATCTTTTATACAAGAAGTTCGATCTAATGTGTGTGTCGTTTCCAAAAACCAATATTTGGTTTCAGACGTGCGTACTGCAGAACCACGTGTGCGTTTTCCCACAGCGGCGGGTGTTTTTGCTGTTTATTTTTAAAAAAAGTTCCCGTGCTGTTCTTCATCAAATGCCCTGGTTCTTTTACAAAAGACGGCCTTTTGAATGGGACTCCCAGATTTTTTTTTTTTTTTTTTTTTTTACATGGTAGTTTTTGTATGAAGAAAAAAAAGAAAAAAAGAAGCTTGTTCTAAACACAAATCCAATGTAAAAAAAAAAAAAAGTTCATCTAAGAAACTAGTTTTTCATTACCCTCTTACCCAAAGAAATTTGTCATTTGCAATCATAGTAATTTGCTCTACTTTTGTGAATACCATGTTTCTCATAAATGTACATCGTCATGAATGTCAATATAACTGTAAGAGATTTTAACTATGGATACAAACGAGGAACAAGTTTTGGGGGAAAAACATGATTGAAAACAAAGCGGGGAGTAAAAAGGACCAGACTCCATTTTGGGAAATAATCTATTGAGTTGTAAACAGTTGAACCTGTATTGCACTTTTTCACAATTTTTGAAAAGTACATTTCTTACATATCTTGTGTTTTAAATATCAAACGCTGTTTGTGTAACGTAGTGTCCTAGGTAAGCAGCAGGCAGCTGGTCTTGTTTTTTATGTTCATTATTTTATTTTTTTTTGCTTCAGAAATGAAATGAATTTGAGCAGCCGAGTTGTTTACTTTGCAGCTCATGATGAGGAATTATGTTGTTGCTTGTTCATGTACAGAGCTTTCTCTGCTTTCTGTAGAAAAAAAAATCTGTGGCTTTTTAAAAAAATGTTGAAAAAAAAGTTTGGAAAAAAAATATGTTTTTTTATTGGTGCTCCTATACATTGTGTATACAAACTATTATGAATACTAACAAAGTAAATGTTTCTGCTCGTCTTCTTTTCAACCAGCATGGATCACATCAGTTATTTAAAGCAGTGGTGGAATGTAACGAAGTACATTTACTCAAGTAGTACAATTTTAGTATTTCCATTTCATGCTACTTTATACCTCTACTCAACTACATTCATTTGTTTTCAGTGGTTACTTTGCAGATGCAGATTATTTATAGAAAATATCAATCAATTAATAGATTATGATGTATTATTGTGGATTTAGTTACCTGGCAGTAAATAAATTAGTTTAAATTAGCTCCACCTTCACCAGCTGCAACAATATACCCACACATTAATGCAACATTAATTATAATCCAGACATATGATATACGGTTTATGATTCTGAAACGCAGGACTTTTACTTGAAACAGAGTATTATCGTACTTGTGTTGCTACTTTTACTCATCTGAGTACTTCTTCCACCGCTGCTGAAGTGTAAATAAATAGGTTGTTAATAGTAACACACACAATCTACAGTGTATTTTGAACATTTATCCAACGGTATATAACTGTATGTAGTATTAGAAGGCTTATGAGAATTGGGAATGATTAATTGATTATTCAATCAACAGAAAGCTATTCAGAACTATTTTGAAAATAGATTTATAATTTGCCAACTAATAACTTTTAGGGACAAATGCCAAATTATAGTAGGTTTACTCTGTTCTCTATTATATTAAACTGAATATTTGTGGCTGTGGTTTGGACAAAACGAGCTATTAAAGTTTTTCAGTATTTTCTGATGTTTTATACAACATGTCAAGCGAAATTATCACAAAATGATTCAATAATCAAAATAATTGTCAATTAAGCCCTCAAGTCAAAGGTTGCGCCTTTGAGTTTGGTTTAATTTGCCTTAAATGTGAGAATTCACAGGAGCATCTGGAGCTATTCACTTAATGAGTCAACCTTTGTACAGTCACAAATATTTAAAAGCCAATTTCATAATTGTATTTTACAGCTGAACTACTACCATCCCACTTCTTCTTAATGTTTTTTTTACACAACTCTCACATGGATTGACCATCTTCTTTGTAGGTTTGTCTTCCCTGCAGCATGAAGGTGAGGTTTTATAGACTTTATAGAGAGATATTTATTAAAAAAGAAAAGCACTTGTTTAATATCCAGGGAGATAAATGTGTTACAGCAGCAGAAGAAACTGACCAGATGAAACAAAAATATTAGAGTAGAGTAAATGAAAAAAATTACTAAAACTACACCATAAAAAATGATAAAGCTATGTGTCTTCAGTAAATACAATTTAACATTTATATTTGTGTTTATTTATTATTTCTATAAATAATATTGAAGTTCTATGTGCTGTTTCAAATAATCTCTCTATTATAAGCTATAAAGTTCTGTTCCTTTTTTATTTTGTATTTATTAGACTTTATTAGACTACTTAGACTGATTTTAATGAGTAAAATAATATTATTTATTCTAAAAAGTGTTAAGTGTACATATTCTGGAAGCCGCCCGTAAAGCAGGTGTAACTGTCGTAGCTCTGTCGCGTTGCTCGGCGACCAGCAAGTGTCGCTGCAGCCGTCTGAGCGCGCTCCCTCAACGTCCGCCTACGTCACTCCCTCTCACAACACGGAATATGGCGGCCAGCTCGGATCGCATTCCTCCTCCTTTCCCGGACACGGAGGACCCGGGAGCCGGACCGTGTGACATGGCAGACGGGGACAGCGACGAGGGAGAGGACATCTTCGTCAATAACGTGCGTTTACAGCTCGTTCTCATTAATAACAGCGGTGTGAACGAGGGCGGGAGTCAGTCCGCCTCTTTATCTGATCTGACCCGCAGCTCACTGACCGCGGAGGCGAGCCTGCTGGTGTGTCTGTCTTGGTGCTGAACTGATGACGTAACGATGTCCGTTTAACGGCTCGATTCTAACCGTTACACGCTTCTGTTTTGAATTGCAGTTCAACCGTTATAAGGCCCACGTGACAACAACTAACCGATACTAACTGACGCTGATACTAACCAACTGACGCTAACTAACTGACGCCAACTGACACTAACTGACACTGATACTAACTGACATTAACTGACGCTGACTGACACAACGCACTAACAACTGGCTATCTGACACCAACTGACGCTAACTAACTGACACCAACTGACACTAACTAACTGACCCTATCTGACACCAACTGACACTGACGCTAACTGACACTAACTAACTGACGCTAACTGACACCAACTGACACTAACTGACACCAACTGACGCTAACTGACATGTATCTGACACAACTGACACTGAACGCTAACTGACACTAACTAACTGACGCTAACTATCTGACACTGACACCAACTGACACTAATTGACGCTAACTAACTGACACCAACTGACGCTAACTAACACCAACTGACGCTAACTGACACTAACTGACACTGACACTAACTGACACCAACTGACGCTAACTGACACTAACTAACTGACACTAACTGACACTAACTGACACTCCTCTCCTGTCACCCTTTTCTTTTGAAGTGAAGGGAGAAGTATTCTTGTACTTTCCTCACGTAAAAGTACACAAAGTAGTATTATTAAAATCTACCTAATTGGGCAAAAGTAAAAGTAACAAAACTCTTTATGCAGTATGGTTCCTTTTCATAGTGTTATATCATTATACATGTTATTATTATTATGGAATATGAACCTATATTATTCAGTTTTCCTCACTAACAAAATCATGTAACATAGTTTTAATGTTTTATTTTAAGTTTTGTTTTTTACTCCTGGGTAGTTAAGTAGTTATATGTTTTTTTATGTAAATTCTACATATTAAAAAAAAATGTAGTAGAGTAAAAAGTACAATATTTCCCTCTTAAATGTAGCGGAGTCGAAGTACAAAGTGGCACGAAAAGAAAAGACTCAACCACCCCAAACCTTTGTACATTAATGAGTAAATGCACTTAGTTACATCCCATAACTGGTGTTTCCTCTCTGCAGAGCAACCCTGTGGCTGTGAGTCGAGGAGTTTCTCAGCCGGAGAATGTCAATGAAGAGCCTCCAGATCTGTTCAGTGAGGAGGAGGCCAGCAGCACGCCGGCCAGATCCAACGGAGTTCACTCCGATGATGACAACGACCTGTTTGCTGGTTAGGAGACATTTTTTTTTTTTTGTACATTTTTATCCCCACTTACTTTTAATTTGCAGAACTTCGGCTCCTAAAAGGAATTCAAAGTCATTTATTTCAAGTCTAGGTCACGCTCCACTATTTTAATTCAGATTTTAAAGGGGCATTCCTCTTATTTAACACATCACTAATCAATTAATCGAGTAATCGTTTTAGCGCTGGCTTGGAGACTTCACATTTGTAACAGTGGGACTGCGTTACAAACTGGAGTTTTAAAGATGTGGATGTTTACTCAGCAGGGGAAGTTTAATGAAATATTTTTTGGAGTTGCATTATGGGAAATGTAGGATTCAGTGTTGTTGGAGCTTGACCTCATACTCGGAACTTAAAGTCAGGATATATCTGCTTCTGCTGCATCAGATAAATCTATATGTAGTGAGTGATTTAAAAAAAACATCTCCTACACATCAAAATGCCTCAGTCATCACTCATGTCCGTGGACACTGCAGCTTTTCTCCAGGAACGTATAAATTGCCATATCAGCAGTGCACTGTTCTGGATAAATCAGTCATCTGTGTTTCTTTTCTTTTTGATTCAAGGGAGTCGTACACTTATAAAATGTCTTTTCCTTTCCCAGAGGCTCAGGTGGAGCTGAGCACCGACACGCCAGGCAGCTCTGGCCCAAAGGAGCTCTCCACCTCCTCTGGCCCTCCTCCATCTTCCTCCTTCACTCATAGCCCTGGAGCCATGCAGCCCGCCTCCTTGGAGCAGGTACGGGCCGCGGCCGAGCTTCTCTTCTGTTTTAAAACAGTTAATTTCATGCTTGTTTTCCGTGATGGCTACTAGTTGTGTTCATCTCCTTAATTACAGTTGGAGGAGGAAGAGGACACGGATAGTTTTGATCTGGATGTTGCCGTCACCAACCCTGAGAAAGTTGGTCAGTCCCTTTTTTTTTATACTGCCTGTAACTCCCAGTATATTCAGATGTTATTTTTTGGGAAGTATTTGATGAATTATAGCACAGTATAGTTACTTTTATGGTTATGTCTCATTTTATCAACCTCAATACTTTAAATGCAATGACTAATTTCAAACTGATTTTTAATTCATTCTCATCTTCAATTTATCTCCTATGTTTCTGTCCTACTAGGAGATGGCATGCATGCATATGTGGCCTACAAAGTATCCACCAGGGTCTGTAGAAAAGCTTGTTTTGATACTTAAATCTTGTGTATTTTTTACATAGCTCCTAAAACTGCTGTTTCCAAATGTTTTAGTTTTTAAAGTTCTGTCTCTGCTCTCAGACCTCCTTGGCCATGTTCAGGAATAAAGTCTTCTATGTGAGGAGGCGTTACAGTGACTTCCTGGGTCTTTATGAGAAGCTGTCGGTCAAGCAGTCGCTCCACGGCTGCATCATTCCACCACCACCTGAGAAAAGTGTCGTAGGTGGGTCTTAAGTATGTGCTCTGCTTGTTTTTTGTGTTATTTTGTGTGTCCCTTTTGGTGACTGTCATTTGGAACCAACAGGAATGACCAAAGTGAAGGTGGGAATGGACGACCCGTCCTCAGTAGAGTTTGTGGAAAGAAGAAGGGCAGCTCTGGAGAGGCAAGGATCCATACATGTTTCAAACAGTGATGTTATTAATGAGATGATAAACATTCATACTGGGCCTTTATACACTATATTTCTACACATGGCCATTATTTTGTGAGCATGATTTACGTGTTCTTCTCACTCCCTTTATCTTACTTTGTTTTTCTAGGTATCTTCAGAGAGTCGTGTCTCACCCATCGTTACTACAAGATCCTGACGTCCGTGAGTTCTTGGAGAGAGAGGAGGTGGGGTTTTCAGGATATAAAAAGATGTTCCAGTAGCAATGAGCTGGATATTGGATTGGGATTCTTGGGAATGACTTTTGAAATATGTGTGTTTGTTGTTTCTTGTCTCTGTGTGTTTTCAGCTCCCCAGGGCAGTGAGCACCCAGACGCTGAGTGGAGCTGGCTTCCTCAAAATGATCAATAAGGCATCAGATGCTGTCAACAAGATGACCATCAAGATGAATGAGTCAGACACTGTAAGGGGAATCCAGATGAAGTGTTTTCAGGAGACTGGGGTGCATGTGGCCTGAATCTTGAGATACATTTAATGATTTTGACATTGAATTTGAACAGTCTATTATTTGATAAACTTTGATGGATCATTGGAGGAACCAGAATATTTAAACCACAATGCAAAGAGTATCCAAAAGTCTTAGTAGCAGTGGCAAATAAGGACATTTATCAGTTTAACTTAAACAATACTAATTATTCAAGATTTGGGAGATATTCTTTTATTTGTCACATATACTCATGAGTACGCTTAGTGAAATGTTATTGCGTCAAACTCTCATGCAGCGCACAATACATGTACAAGAAATGATAAATAGCAAAGTAAACACAATGCCAGTTAAAAATAAAGAATAAAATATTATTGAAAGTACCAGAATGGTCTAAATATACAAGCTGGTAAATGTGCAAAATAGTAAACAAGATGGTAAACATGTCAAAAAGTATATAACAGTATATAAAATGCGCTATTGCAGGTATACAAATAAATAGTTTAATGTTGTTGGATATATAATCACTGGCTAGAAATGATAGCAAGACAAACAGGACTTTGTAGTCATGATGAGGTTGTCTGCTGTATTTTTTTTACATGAAGTTTTCACTCTGTGTCTGTCTCAGTGGTTTGAGGACAAGTTCCAGGAGATGGAGAATGAGGAGCAGCAGTTGAGGAAGCTTCAGGCGGTGGTCGACTCCCTGGTCAACCACAGGAAGGGTGAGCTACATCTGCTTCCTCAAATTTTCTTTGCCCAATTGTAATTGTTGTAATCAAATAGTTTCAACTAAGGAAACGAGTACAGTCCAGCTCCCTGGTCTTTTAGGGTGAAACAAGCAGACTGAATAGGCTTATCTGTTTCCCAGAGCTGTGTGGGAGCACGGCAGTATTTGCCAAAAGTATGGCCATGTTGGGAAACTCCGAGGACAACACGGCCCTCTCAAGGGCACTGTCCCAGCTGGCGGAGGTGGAGGACAAGATGGAGCAGCTGCATCAGGAGCAGGCAGCCAGTGACTTCTTCATCTTTGCAGAGCTGCTGGCCGACTACATCCGCCTCCTTGGTGCTATGCGCGTAAGCTCAACGCTGCAGAATCTTAGTGTTACAGTAGGAAGAAGTACCGTATTTTCCACACTATAAGGCGCACTTAAAAGCCTTTAATTTTCTCAAAAAACGACAGTGCGCCTTATAATCCGGAGCGCTTTATATATGGATTAATTCTGGTTGTGCTTACTGACCTCGAAGCGATTTTGTGTGGTACACGGCGCTCTGTCAACATGTTTTAGTACGACTTTGGTAAACTACAAAGCCGCACCGCAGCAGCATTACGGCCACCGTAGTCAGGAGCGTCAGGAGTAATACATACTGTGCTTCACCATAATATTACAGTGTGTGTGTATAAGGACCCAACATGGCTCCTGTCAAGAGACACGCTTACGACGCGGACTTCACGCAGTAGAACATGGGAATAGAGCAGCTGCAAGAGAATTCAACATTAATGAATCAATGGTAGGAAGTGGAGGAAGTTTGACTGACTGACTGTTTTGTTTCGCTTAATGCGCCTTATAGTCCGGTGCGCCTTATATATGAAAAAAGATCGAAAATAGACCATTCATTGACAGTGCGCCTTATAATCCAGTGCGCCCTATAGTGCGGAAAATACGGTAATAGAGATTCTTCAGAAACAGTGAAAAGTAAAGCTAGAGTTGCTCCTGATACCAGGACTAAAATATTTAGCATTTCATCAGAGCAACATAAAGACAGCAGTGTTTTGAGTTTAGTGCGTGCTTACCTGCTCTCTGTTTGGTGAGTGGAGTGATCCAGTGTCGGATGTCCACAGGGGTGTTTTGACCAGCGTGTGCGGGCGTGGCAGCGATGGCAGGAGGCTCAGAGCACACTGCAGAAGAAGAGAGAGGCCGAGGCCAAGCTGCTGTGGGCCAACAAGCCGGACAAACTGCACCAGGCCAAAGACGAGATCACCGAGGTAACAGACACAGTGAGCACACAGCTGCTGCAGAGCTGAGCCAAGCCTCAGAGGTCTGAGCTATGTCACAATATGACAGGAGCTGTAATGTCCTTTTACGTTGTTTTAAATGTCACATACAACACCCCGATGATCATATTAAACCAGTTAGACCAGTTAGTTACTGCAAACCTTGCAGCAAATAACTCCATTAAAGGTTGTGTTGGTCATGTGGTTCGGAAGGAGGTACGAGACCCTTTCATTGCCACCCAGGAGAGTTCTAGTTGAAGCGCCCGCTCTCAGCCCACTTAGGACCAAATGATCAGCAAGGTGCAGATTTTAATGTTTTATATTCTCAGTTATAGTGGTTTGTTTAGTATTTGCAGCCAAATCTTCAGTGACAGGAATAGAGAACAGTAATCTAACTAATAGATTAGTCGTTAACAATTTTTCCAGCTACTCAAATGTGGATAATGTTAGATAAGGGCCTCCTGTGTAACAGAATAAGCAGCTAATGTGTATTTGTTTAGAAGAATATTAGGTGTCATGTTCTAATATCACATGCTGGAAAATAACAAGACATTAATGGGTTTTTTTTTAATTGTTTTTGTTTTCCTCCTCATGTTTGTGCTCAGTGGGAGGCGAGGGTGACTCAACACGAGAGAGATTTCGACAGGATTGGCATGACTGTACGCAAGGAGGTTCTCAGGTTTGAGGTGTGTTTATGTTTTTAAGTTGTTATAAAAGGTTTGAAGTTTGTCTGTAGGTCACTGTAAAAAAAGAAAAAAGTCACATTAAATCTACTTGTGTTAGACGATAAAACATTGAAAGTGAAAAGACAATGCTATTTGTAGGCACTGTACATTTGGAAATGTAAGGCTTAACCATTAGCATATGTAGTATAAAGAACAGCTTCAAAGTGAGACCAACACATTTCAGCAAGAAGCTTCTTCAGGGTCACCAAGAAGCAAGTTACAATTTACAAGGAGTCTCCGCACATCAAACTACTTAAAGCTTAAACAGGTGTTCTGAACTAAACTGCCAACGGAGGCGATATCTGAAAGGGATGAGATCTGGAACACCTAGTTATAATATGAGCTTTAACATTTGACATAATACGTACATGAACACAGAAAGATCTTATCTCTCCAGATCCAACAATTAAAAAAGACTTCTGATGTGTCACACATCCTTTTGATTTCGATGAGTTGGCTCACTGGTAGAATTTTCTTTAAGGTGAGATGAGATCTGATATAAATATTTTTAGACTTTAAATGTTCTTTTAAATGTGTATTTCATATAATGACCCTGCCAAATGGCACAATAAAGACTATTAGACCATCAGACTTTTTCCCCCTTCCCTGCACTTTTGAAGTAGATTAAGTTCTGCCAGATATTCCTTCAACAGGTTTTCCATCCTCAAAGAGCTTGAGACATGTCAACACTTTTGTCTTTTCAGAAAGAAAAAGCCAAGGACTTCAGGAGCCAGATAGTCAAATATTTGGATGCAATGCTGCAGTCTCAACAACGGGTAAACATTTATCTATATCAAGTATTACATTCATCATGTACACGTTACTTTGTACGCTTCACTTTATTCATGGATATCAAAGTATTTATTGTCATAATTGAAATATTATGAGTGATCACAACACATTTTAACTGTCTTTTTTTCTCTGGTTCTGATTATATTCCAGCTTGTGAAGTTTTGGGAGGCGTTCCTGCCTGAGGCAAAGGCAATAGCTTAATGAAGAGGGAGACTTTTTTTTGAGACCCCAACTGCCTTTTTTCAAACACTTTACCTCTTGACCACAAACTGAGGACAATTTTGAAACACACAAGAACCTTCCATCCATCTTTTTTTCTCTCTTTTTAATCATAGTGTATTCTCTTATCTTGTACAGTTCTTTGATATGATAAGCTGCCGCATTTACACAACATTTCTTTGGCGTAATTCCTTGTTTTATGTTCTTGACTGAAAGATGGTATGAAGCAGGAGATTAACCTGGCCGTAGTGTTTATTAAACCCACTGCTGTCAGTGGGTTATGTATTTATGTTTCTCGCTTAAACCAGTATATTAACGTGTAAGCACTAAGGTACCGCCCTAGAGTAACATTGTCTATAGTTTACATTAGGAGATAGACGTATGTAAGTCATTCCAGCCTCTAACTGCTTATGTTGATGAATGCATGTCAGATAATGTTTTGATGCACTACAATGCATTGTACAGTTTGGAAAAGCTGATTTTTACTAAAAGACCACTATTGATGACTGAGGTCATTTACAAGGAGTATTGGCACATTATTGGTGTATCAAATAATGCATATTAGATGATAGAAATCATATGAACACTCAGATTTGACTGGGTTACGGAGTTGTTAGAAAAAAGATTAAAGAAACTTAAGGTTACAGTGAGTGCAGGTTGAGAAAATGAAATCGCTGGTTTGTTGGTTTTTTTCTACGATGATGTATTTGCTAGAATTGTGTTTATTATATTAATCTATTTCTTCCACAACAGTTTTAAGTTCTTAAGTCCAAAGTAACTCATCTGGAGCTGCTGCAGAGAATGTTTACTGCCCTTAAATGACTTTTGACATGTATGTACACATGTACAGTACTTGAATCGAATCATACAACTACTGTTCGATATTATTAGTAACCATACGTGTTTTTAATAAATTGGTCAAATAGTGGCAAAAAGGCACAGACATTCAAATGTAATGGTCCCTTATTTTCCTATTCTGCATTTGTAGGTGTAGTTTTTCTGTCATGTCATCTTTACGTAAGAATGTGCTTTATTTTTGTAACCACTTTTCATTGGCACACACATTTTCCTGGAAATGCTAAACAGGTAGATGTACAAAATTAAAAATGATTGGTTAAGCTTTGGGGACTGGCTTCATGTTTTCTTGTTTGTTGTCCCATTTCAGTGCATTATCATGAATGAATTATGAAACTATGCAACTTTCTTGATGCTGATCGTTTCTCCTTCAGAAACATTTTAAAAGCTTTTCAAATGACCCTTATGGGCAAACGATGAAGGTTAGAGGTTAGACTTGATATGTTTGGTGAAAGGTACACTATATTTCCATGATTTAGAATTTCAATCTAAGTAGCAATTAAGTAATGGTGCTAAGAGTTTAGCAATCTCGAGTCTTATTGGTAATACATTTAGACATTTATTTAAATTAAACCAATTGGTGAAAACTACGACTGGACTTCAGTAATTTGTTCATGCTGTAGGTATGTCCACAAATTATACCCACGCTCGGACACTAAACATGAATATATGGCACAGGGTATATTTTGTTAAAGCAGAACTATTCTGGGTGTCAAACATATTTATTTGTCTCAAAAAAAGGGGGCTTGCTGCACACCGAAAACCTGCTCAGAAAAAAAGATCAACTCCAACATATCTGCTAATCAGGTTCACGTGATATGATCGAACGCTCCAATACAGCTACCGAATGGACTTTGACTTTAGATTGTTCTGTCAGCTGCTGTTTCCAAGGTCAAGAAAGAACTTTGTGGCTCGATACTCAGATTGTTTTTTTAACTTCTCTATGCAACAATACACCAAAGCAAATAGTTTGTATGAAAAAAATTTGGCAATAAATCGATCTGATTCTGCTGATTCATTCTTTTAACTGAGTTCTTGGACTTTCCAACACCAGACATATTATATATATAGATATATATAAGTATAGATATAGAGATATATGTATATATATAGATATAGATATATATATATATATAAAAATAGTATATATATGTATAGATATATGTATAGATATATAGTGTGTCCAAACTTTTGACTGGTACTGTATTTTAAATAAGTATATATATATATATACAGTACCAGTTAAAAGTTTGGAAACACCTTCTCATTCAACTACTTTGAAGAATCTAAAATATAAAACATATTCTGGTTTGTTGAGCATTTGTTTGTTTACCACATAATTCCATATGTGTTCCTTCATAGTTTGGATGTCTTCAATATTAATCTACAATGTAGAAAAAATAAAAATAAAGAAAAACCATTGAATGAGAAGGTGTGTCCAAACTTTTGACTGGTACTGTAATTTAATTATATTTATTTGAAAAAGTATTGTTGGAATATACTATGGTAAAGAAATAAGAAAACAATTATCCAATTTATATTCTTTATTACAGAAAAACAATACTTTAAGATAAGATAAGATAATCCTTTATTAGTCCCGCAGCGGGGAAATGTACAGGATTACAGCAGCATAGAGGATAGTGCAAACAAGAGACATAGTAAAAAAAACAAGATCAAAAATAAGTATTATAAATAAGCAAATGAGCAATAAAAAAGCAGTAAAAAACAGTAAAGAATCCACAGTAACTGAAATATTATATATACAGACAGAAACTATTATAACGATTGTATTGCAGAGGTTTTTAGTGTAATGAGGTCTAAGATAAGATAAAATAAAATAATCATTTTATTAGTCCCGCAGTGGGGAAATTTACAGGATTACAGCAGCATAGATATAGTGCAAACAAGGTACATAGTAGAAAGAAAAAAAACAAGTACAGTACCGGTCAAAAGTTTGGACACACCTTCTCATTCAATGGTTTTTATTTATTTTTATTTTTATTTTTTTCTACATTGTAGATTAATATTGAAGACATCCAAACTATGAAGGAACACATATGGAATTATGTGGTAAACAAACAAATGCTCAACAAACCAGAATATGTTTTATATTTTAGATTCTTCAAAGTAGTTGAGAATGAGAAGGTGTGTCCAAACTTTTGACTGGTACTGTATCTATATATCTATACATATATATACTTATATATATATCTATATATCATACTTAACTATACTATATATATATATATATATAACTATAGTTATGTATGATATGTTATGTGAATGAGAAGGTGTGTCCAAACTTTTGACTGGTACTGTATCTATATATCTATACATATCTATACTTATATATATATATCTATATATCATACATAACTATACCTATATATATATATATATATATATATATATATATATATATATATATATATATATAGTTATGTATGATATGTTATGTGAATGAGAAGGTGTGTCCAAACTTTTGACTGGTACTGTATATATATATATCTATATATCATACATAACTATATATATATATATATATATATATATATAAGTATAGTTATGTATGATATATAGATATATATATAAGTATAGTTATGTATGATATGTTATGTGAATGAGAAGGTATATATATATATATATATGTTAAATAAGTAATTAAGTAAGAAAAAAAAATCCCACAATAACTAAAAATAAAATAATAATCTTATAAATACAGACAGAATAATTATATTCATAGTATTGCACTTTAAAATAAACTGTGTTATATAACAACCCAGGTGTGATGTTCAGCCACTCATCAGACCCGCATCACTAATGACCCGGATGTCCGTGGCCTGTGAAGCGGGCGGGGCCGCGCTTCTACATCCGGGTCATTGGAACCTTTGACGAGCAGCGGAGACACTCCGCCGTTAGCCTGAAGCACCAGCCCACAACAAGTAGCTTTAAGCTAACAACCGGGGGAACAAACACACCTCCACCGCGGAGCTCCGGGCTGCCGGGTCCCTGGTCGTGTTGGATCCGATCACAGCGGAGGTGAGTGTGCGCGGATCGATTGATAATAGTTAGCTTGTTTGGTTAGCTTGTGTTTGATGCTAACGAAGCTAGCTCCGTCCAGCTGTCAGCTAGCCGCCAGGAGCTAACTAGCTAGCTAACTAGCTAGCTAACTAGCTAGCTGGCTAACTAGCTAACTAGCTAAGGGGTTAGCATCAAACCCACGAGTGTTTGTGCTTTAATTACTGTCTCTTCACTTAACATATATTATGGTGTGTTAAAAAATAAACGTGTGGATTACTGGGACGACACATGTGGCTATGTGCTGTTAGCTTTGTGGCTAGTTGGTTGGCTAGCTGGGGAGCTAGCTTGGCTAACGGTGAGTTAATCGATGTGACCCATCATTCAAAGGCCCCTCATCAGCCTCCTGTGGACCAGGGGCACAGGTGTGTTCAGGCTGACTGCTGCAGGTTATTGTGATTGTTGTTGTTTTTTTATAGTTTGGAGTAATTAAATGTGCACATTTGCTAAATCCACATGTCCTCTCTGAGCTGCACAGAAGGGTTATTATTGAATCAATAGAGGATTCTGTTTCCTCTGCATCCAGTTCAGTCATTGGCTCAGGGAGGGTTCATTTCCCACTAAATAACACTTTAAAGAGAGCAGAGCAAAAACACTTTGAAGTTCATTTTAGTGAAATATTACCAGCTGGGCTTTTACCCAGATTAGGGCAGTGTGGATCCATGATTAATTATTGTTGGCGTCCTATAAAAGAGTCCCACTGAGAGGGGAAAGCTGCGATAAAACACTTTTTTTTTTCCTGTGTGTTGGGGTTTATTTAAAAGGCATGATGAAGTCAAATGTCTCTAAATGTAAGCTTAGACTAGCTTGCTGTTCACTGGCTTCAACTTGGAGGAATCCACATTTTAAGAAATACAGCATTTGTGTTTCACTCATGCGTACTTGGAACATTTGAGGGAGATTTTGCAGGTTATTAGTGACTTGACAAATGTTGTAAATGGTTCGTCCTTCACCGTACAGCACCAGTGAAACGTTTGGACACACCTTCTCATTCACCTACTTTGAAGAATGTAAAATATAAAACATATTCTGGTTTGTTGAGCATTTGTTTGTTTACCACATAATTCCATATGTGTTCCTTCATAGTTTGGATGTCTTCAATATTAATCTACAAGGTAGAAAAAAGAAAGAAAGAAAAACCATTGAATGAGAAGGTGTGTCCAAACTTTTGACTGGTACCGTACGTGCAGTTAATTACTACACAATGTAAACTACATCAGTAGAGTCCAAGCGAGCTGTGAGGTTTCTCTACAAAACAAAAGACATACTTCTGCTGATCATGCAATATTTGTAGTATTTTTTAAGATAAACATCTTAAGTGGAAAAATTAGATCATCGTCTTGGATGTGGGTGCACACAGCAGCCATGTATGCATACATATTTATTGTTCTCTATGTATCCATAGAGAGAGAATACTGTGGATAATCTGAATTCCCACCAGTTCAACCACTTTAAGGGGAGAGAGAGGCAGCTGTTAGCTGGCACTGCCACAGTAGGAGTCTGCACTATTGGCAGACCCCCCTCTCAGGCTGATCTTTTCCACTGAAGGTTAATCACTCCACTCAGAGTCTTTATGTTTCAGTAAAAATGAAAAGATGTCAACAGATAAGTCACTTTTAATAGATGCTAATCAGCTAGAAGCCTTTCAGTATTCTCCAGATATTTTGACAGGCATATTTATGGACTGTAATCAAGGTTTTAAATACATTTTTAAAAGCAACATTAGAGCGTTACTGAAAGAAATCTACCAGTGAATAGTGCTGGATTTGAAAACCAGCAATTAACCAATTACATCAACTTTCTTGAACTCGTGAAATGTTTAGTTTTTGATAACCGGCATCATTGGAGAAAAAAACCCTTTTGCCTCTTTTCTCCAGTCAGGCCTTCTGTTTGGCTCTGTGCCAGTGATTAGACAGTAAACAGTTTATGTGTCTGTTTTGATGCGTTCTCCACATCACACAGGGATATTGTGAGTTACAGCTCTGTGAAAACAAGACTGTCGTGATACCTTCTTTTATATATTTCCATAAACACCGAAATCCCCGCCTCATTATTTCCAGTGAGACTACAACGTAAAATAAGCTGATGCATGTTTTCAGCTGAAAGAATGTTGGTGATGTGACACGGCCGTGAGATCAGCAGAATTTATTGATCGTAGTCACGACTGCTCAATTTAGTGCGCAACGTCAGTAATATGACACATTTCCTGTTCATGCAGAATGAGTTTTATTTATGGGCGTAAAGCAGTGGGATATCCTCATGTTGGAGAAAAGCAGCTTTACTTGAACAGTGTGTTTATTGTTAAATATATGCGGTTGTATTATTGTATGGATTTTAGTTGTTGTTTGTGGCCACTTAAGCACGGTGGGGTTAGCTCATCACTTCAATTATGAGTGCAAAATGAGTGAAGTGAAGGAGTGTAAACCATGTCTTACATTTAAAGTTAAATAGGTTCATTAATCAATGCACTTAATGATGTTACAATTACTTGAGCACCCAAGAAGGCCAAGCTGGATAATTAAATGCCTTAATGCAAATGAGCACTTTATCAAACATCAGGCGGTACCATCATAAATCTTTACCATCATCAAACAGGCAGCCACTTTTACAGCTTAATCAAGTCCTGTACGTCCCAGCTGAAGTTTCCACTTTGAAACTCGACTATGACATTCAAAAAACTTCAGCAAAGACCTCAGCATTTCTCCAACAGCCCAAATTTAGCTGGTTATCTAACCTGGAGAAAGAGAGGGATGTGAATCAAGAATCAATTCTCATTTAAGACTGTTTCTGAATCGTTTTGATTCCTGGTAGTCATGCAGCTCTGACAATATCATTTCCTTTTATTAGGGCATGCACATTGCTTACACAAGGGTTTTTTAAAGTGGTATCTTAACCATATAAGGAAAGTTTTTGTTTTTTTTGATATATGCACAGATTTTTTACCAAACTGAGTGAATGTAAAATGCCACATTTGCAGAACAGATTTCAAGCAAGTCTGGCAAAACCAACATATAATTAAGTATTTGTTAACAATGCATGCTGTCAAAAAAGAATTGCTCAACAAATTGGAAAGAAAAGGGTTAAGAAGCTAAATCTGTAATGGGATCTGTATTGATGAAATCCTTTCATGTCTTCACCTGCTGAGAAGCAAAATAACTTTTATAGGAGGCCGAAAGGTGTGTTTCCTCAAACACATCCTCTTTTATCAGGAGACATGGCGCCTCCTCAGGGATTAAGGGCGGGGGATTCCCCACGTTGCATCAAATCCAAATTTGCAAAGACCACAGAACGCTTTACCCGTCCGATGGATAGCCTGTTCTTCTTTATTAATTAGGCGGTTGATTTATGTGAATTAACATTTATCTTATAGGTCCACTATACTCACAAAGTGAACAAATCTACGTGGGCATCCTCTAAAAGAATGCAATCCACCACAACAACACTGCCACTTAATGTCCTTTTTAATAATAATGTAGAGTTGCACAGTTTCATCCAAAATGTTATATTTACAAAATGCATTAAATATTGCGGGGCTATAATAGTGGATTGCTTTACATTTTACAGCTGTAGATGTGACTTTGTCCACCGCCCTGCCTGCTAAATAAAAGACGATTTTGTTATGACCTTCTTTATGACTTGCTTTAGCTCAGCTTTTTTCAATAACCTTACATATATTTCATAATAAACGCATAGCACATGAAATGTGTGTGTCAATAGCCAGAGGAAATGATGCATAGGGAGATAAATAAAACCAAGGGGCTCATTACAGCATATAGTGTGATACGCCTTTTGTAATTAAAGGTTGTGGATGTTTTGCTGCCTTCATTAAGTGTAGTTTACTGCTATATATATAGGCCAGTATGAGTTAAGTTCTTGTCCCTCTTTAATGTTTATTTCCCCGTCCTAATCCTCCTTTAAGGCATGTCTGGACATGTTGAAATTGCAACGTGGCTGTGGTTATCTTACTAGTCATACAATCTACAAATGCATGAAACAGCCAAAGAAACTACACTCAGTTGAGTGAAATTTTTTATAATGTAATGTTCTTATACTCAGAATTCTACCTTTTTAAAGACACCTTTTAAAGTAAAGTTTAGATATATATTGCTCCAAATGAAGTGGATAAAAACGTGAAGGACTTAAAACTGGCCTTGTGTCAGTCTTGTGTGTTGCATTATCATCGAAAATAAGATCTGAATATACCATAGATTTTAGAGTCATTATTGTGGAAATCAGTACAGTTATGAAACATTTGATTTGCCTAGATTTACACAATAACAAGTGACAATGTGACACCTCAGTGTCTGCTGACCAGTCAGAATCAACCAAGCATCTCTCCCTAAAAACTAAAACCCACTCTGAAATAAAGTTAAACATACAGTCTTATTGCATCTTATTATTTTAGTAGTAACTTGTAATAAACAAAGCTGTGTTTAGCAGTATTACAAGGCCAGGTTTAATTCTGTAGTTTACTGTGACGTGGTGTCTCAGCCTGGGAGGTGAGCGCGTGTTTATTATCCTGCAGACGGTCTTCAATCAGCAGAAACACCTCGCCGAGCTAATCTAAACGCTGCTGCACCCTGGAACCGGAGTGGTCTACAAATTATTATCTGCACAATGGAAACTGTTACAGCTTCGCCATTTGTAGATGCCGCAAACCTGTTTTTATAGCCATGTTGTTCCGTTCATGCTTTTATGTAATAGCAACAGTGCGCAGTTGCCCTTGAGAGCAAACTAGCTGTCTTTGATGGTGAGATCTGTGCAGGCAATACTGAGCATGAGTCATCCGGAAGCCCACACACAAATACTTCTCAGCAGCAGCCTTTCCATGCTCGGGAATCACAGCATTGTCATGAAAACATTAGTGGCTGTTGTGTTTTTTTTATATTGAAAGCAGACAAAAACTGTTTTTAATGGGAAGCAGTACTTTTTGGGGGGGGTATATAAGTAATTTAACTAGATATCTGCCTGATTTACTGGCAACTTTTTCCTGCAGTTTGCTTTAAGATGTTAACTTGCTGAAAATGATTAACAGAACAGGAAGTCCCCAAAGAGGCCTGGAGTTGATAAACATCATATGTCTTTTTTTTCTTAGTGTTATCATGTCATTCACCAAACTGCCTTTATATTTTATCGTCGCATAGTTTGATATCTGCATAATTCTTGCCCGTGGTAGAAGGAGTTATGTTGAACCCAAAATTATAATTCTGAGTACCTGATGAAATCCGATCTGTGTCCATCAAGTTAAGCTACGGTGCCTCTGCTAGCAGACGTAGCTTTATATAATTGTTTACATAATATTCCCCGCTGACACTGTCTGCCAGGCTTTAGCTGTGGGTGGTGGAGAGTACCAGATGCCTTCATGATCACAAACTATGACTTCAGGGTTTTGTGTTGATGCTCCAACTATTTACTGGTGTTTTCTGTGACCACTGGGACTTGATGACTATCTCTTTGGCTCAGCAGCACTTTTACAGTAAGCCAGTCTTGTCCTCATTTAGCTCCGTCTCCTCGTGAACAGTGAGCGTTTATACGAGTCATGACCTTCAAATGTGAGTTGAACTGGTGATGTTAAATTTCGTAAAACGTGATTTGAAGTGTTAAAATCTTTTTGGAACACTAAAGTTACTGGTAACTGCAAACATGGTCCTGATTTATTAATTTTGACACTGGAAACATTTTGCATTTTGTGCCTCCCATCTGAATTCTGCTGAGATGTGCAGCTTTTTTTTTCAGATTTTACTGCACCTCTATTCACATCATATTAAAAGTAGTGACAATTAAATGACCAAATATATATACACCTCGCTCCTGCCATTAACCTCAACCAAGGCACTGGATCATTATTGAATATTTTTTAAATCCAATTTCTGGTGTATTTTGCTTTTATTGTGTTGCGTTTCTTCACTTCTTGAGGCAAGGAGGCATGCTTTTTTTTTTTTTTATTAAAGTTTCTAAAATGTCTAAAAATGTAAATTGACAGTGTTTTCAATTTGCCAGTGTATTATTTTGAGTCTAATCATTTTGTGGATAGTGTTTTTATGCTTATAATAGCCTACAAGATATTGGTACACCAACCTTATTGTTAAAGAAGAAGCTCACTGGAAAAGCTCAGCCTACATTTTGTAGTTGTGTTTTTAAACCCAATTCAAACCCAATTTGCTGGGATTTATCAGATAAACATGAGAGATATCCTTAGAGCCACACCACCATGTTCCATTTGACTCTCTCAGTGGGAAGTTAATGTATTTTCTCTTTGTGTTTGTTCCAGGTCTTCCACCTTCTCCTTCCTGTGACAAATGTTAAGGCCAGTCATCAGCCTGTCCAACATCTGTTAGAGGCGGCAGGGTGAGGACGGGGGAGGCTGTTCCGGTTAGCTCTGCCAGGTTTAGTCTCATGAGAGTGACCGTGCCATCCAGGCACTGCCAGTGACCAGGGCTGTGGCTGTGGTGGGCCCGGCCCAGGAGGCCTTTTTGTACATCCCTCCAGGCTCCCGCTGACCTGTGCTGCTCACACCATGGATCAACCGAGAGATAAATACGGGGAGCGGCCGGCCAGGAGCACTAAAGTTTCCCAGGGAAGCCGCAGCGGACACTCGTCACGACCATCTGGCTCCTCCAGCTCCTCTGGGGTTCTCATGGTGGGGCCAAACTTTCGTGTTGGCAAGAAGATCGGATGTGGAAACTTTGGTGAATTGAAGCTCGGTGAGTTGAGTTTAAATCTTGTGTTAAATGTTTCAATACATAAACAGAATAACTGAGCGAATATGAAAGGCTTTATGTCTGTTCTTAAACATTGTAGTTACACACAGTCATTATAAGGTACAAGTAACATAAACTAATGTGACTTAATATGATAGTAATACATTGTTCAGTTTTAATTTAATATATTATGTTGTCCACCCCCATTTACATGACTGCAAAGGTGCTTATAGTTTTGTTTTTATGTTTGATCATTTTAAACCGGATCATTCAAACAACAACTTCCTACGGCTGTCAATGGAAGGTCCATCTTTTTAAGGGTCCAACCTCTTAACAACAGTTAGATAAAAACTGAACATTATAACTTCCATGACAAAACCATTTTTAGGGCTGTAGTATTAGAACGCATTATCTTCGGTTAGGTGTACCTGTCAACTTAGTATAAGTGCTGTACTTCATTTTTTAAAAGCCATCTTTGTCTTATTTCAGGTAAAAATCTCTACACCAACGAGTATGTAGCTATTAAACTGGTAAGTGAACACTTTGTCTCTCTGCTTGATTTCCTTTCCTCTGCTGATACGAGAACCTCTTTCAAAAAGATGAATTGAATACAGTTACAAAGAGATATATATATATAGTGAAGCACTTTTTGTTCTTTATTTTTGTGATGCATCTAAATTGATACTGAAATTATATCATGTCAGTGCTGTGTTCAGACAGGGAAGCTGTTATTACGCTTCAAGTAGACACAAATTGCATGTTCCTCATTGCTACTTGCAGTGGATTTCCAGAAATCTGACTCTCAGGATGTGCTCGGGTGTCACAGGGTGGTGGTTGGCGAGGTTTGTCTTTCCAGTGGCTGCTGGACTGGAAATCATGACCCCTGACTCATGCTTTTATTATTGTTTCACTAGAGAGTTGTAAATACAATATAACAATACGAAAGTATTAAGTTTGCTAAACCAAATAGTTCTCAGCTGTTCATAATACTGTACGGTGTTTGGACACTGATGTAGTGATTTGATACAATTGAGAAATGTTTCAATAAATATGTGTTGAGTTTCAAAACTTCAGTGACCTGGGGAGAAATTTCAGACTTTGGGTGCATATTTGAGCATGCTGTATCTTTTCATACTCAGTTTATCAAGAAATGATTTTCCCATGATTATAGGGAAAGACTTGTGTTTGAGCTCAGAAGTAGCTTGGATGAAACCTGCAAAATGTGGACTGATGGTAACGTTTTAGGATGACTCAGATAATGGAGGGGTCCGCCATCTCCTCTAACAGAGTTTATGAAGGAGGACGGACACGTTTTTTAATCCCAGGTGACAGGATGTCATTTACATGTTTGAGGTTTTGGTAGAAGAAATGGCTGCTGGTGATGTTTGTGCAGAACTGACTCCCAAATCCACATCTCTGACTATGTTTTGGCCGATCGTGATAGTTTGGTAGACGAGAGGGTTTTCCTGGTTCCTTATGTCTTAAGTGCAAGATAAGTCATCAAAATGAACCTTTTTTTCAATTTTGCTATACCGATGTCACACAGCAGTACAATTCAGTTGTGGTTGTTTTCATTCTCTTCACTGTTTTACTCCATCTTTGAGGTTCTTGTCATTAACTGAGTGCTGGTTTTAATGTGTCCACTGTACAGGAACCAGTGAAGTCGAGGGCACCACAGTTGCATTTAGAGTACCGGTTCTACAAAACACTGGGAACCACAGGTAAGGTCACAGATCTGTTCGCTTCTCCTCATCCTCTCTGTGTTTGTTTTTGTGTTTTTTTTTTTTTTTTTTTTTTTTTTTTGTGACTGCATGACAATGATTTCACTGTTTTGGAAGATTAGCCCGGCAGATTGCATCATTTCCACAACAAGTGATTACTCCACTCGGGTTACGTATTGATCTTAAGCTGGCTCAGCAACTCTTTTTAATTTCCAGGAATCTGTGGACATGAGTGCGAGTATGACTACGTGCATAGAGAGCGTGGTGACCTTGGTTGTAACGCTTCAATATGAAAGGTGTTGACATAATGCTTCTTATACAACCGCAAAACAGATGCAGCAGCTGATTTGTTTTTTTTCTGATCCACGTAAAAAACCTCCTAGTTATTATTCAAAGCAGAATATGCAGGAAGATATATCATCTGTTCAGTGTTGCATTGGTGTCCTGTCTGCAATATGCATGCGTGTCCAGGTCTGATTGAGCTAACGATAACTATTCAATGTGTCACAGTGACCCAGTGTGGGTCTAGTCTGGGTCTATTGGAACATGTATATATGAACATAGTGAACACCTGTGGCTGCCAAGTGTCTTTTCAAACATAGGCATTTCATTTATTTTATACCTGCAATCTTTTTTTGGACACCTGCTGGCAGTGGAAAGAAGCTGTGATCACACTACTAATTAACTATAATATACTATTAAGTTGAAATGGCAAACTTGTGAGCAAACATTTGTTTATTTACACATCCAGCAGTTACGGAACAACATTATCATTCATTTGAAGTCGTGTTTCTGGACACCTGGTGAATGTGGCGTTCAATATTCACTCTCCGTTTAGCTCTGTTTTTTTTATCTTCACCAACTCTTAAGAAATGTATCTTGCACTGAATGCTCCACTATGTTCATCAGCTTGGTTTTTTGACCAAAACAATACAGGAACTGTGAAACCAGAGGAACTAATCTCAGGAAGTAAGCTAGAAACTAAAGTCCCTATTCCTATTTACTGCAACCAATTTGTCTTCTTAAAATGTTCGGGAACCCTGGACCAAATCTACTGTCACTGCATGAGGCTAGATGATGTGGTCAAAGGTTAGCACCAATGAACATCACCTGATGGTCTTTAATTATTCTTTGCATTTAATATACAGCCTATACAATTTTGCAGATAATCGATCATTTCAGTCAATATCACTCCTGATAATTTTATTTTTGGTGCAATACTAGTGTGTCTAATCTAGCACTTCTTTATTAGTGCTGATGTCTGCAATCAGTCGATTTTTTTCTTGCATCTTTAACGTCGCTGGTCAAGATCACCGTGACCTCACATCCACCCCGTTCTAGTGAAAGAGATATCTCAGGAATTCCTTGAGGGACATTCTCCAAATTTGGCACAAACATCCACTGGGATTGAAAAGATGAACTGATTTAGAGTTTGGTGGTCAAAAGGTCATTGTGACCTTACATCAGTTTTTTTTTTTTTTTGCCATAATTTAAGAATCGATATGCTAATTATGAGAATTTCACTTAAATGTCTAGAAGAAACTGATGAGTGATGACATTATGACGGATCGGCTGAGGCAAAGAGCCTTAAGGCAGTAAATCTCGTTTTTATTTGATCTTTTTGCACACATTATAGCCAATCGTGCAGTCTCTCCCCTACACTGTCTGGTTCATGGTGTTGAATAGTGATGTCAACACTAACCGTACAAACACTGACATAACTCTGTTAGTCTTTTTTCCAGATCCTGTTATTCTTTTTTTCCTGAACCTTGCCCTCTACACTTTATTATTCTGTGTCCAGAATGAGAGACAATACAATAAGAGTCGCTCCTCAAACACTTTTCCTTTTTACTCTGCTCCCCTGAGAATGTATCAGTTTGTCATAAGAGATTAGTCAAGGTCTGCTGACGCATCCCTGTTATAGCAACCACTTCTTGTGATCTTGTGAGGATGAGATGATTACAAAAGAGAAATAAATTAAGGGCAAACTTTTCTTTTTTTTTGTCTTGGTACAAGAGGAAATGGGTGGGGACGCTAGAAACAATGGAACAATAGAAAAGTCTTTTTTTAATAGTTGTTCATTGCTCTTCTGGTAAAAGGGTTGCAATAATAACGTATACGTTGTCACATAAATACACTTCAACTGGAGCTACTGATTGAGATGATTTTGATCATGTTGGTCAATTAATGTCTTATGGTTTCCTTTTAAACTGGTTAAATAAGAGGTGGTCTTATTCACAGTTTGGCATGAAAGATAAAAGCCACGTTTCTGTGATGTATGATCCGACTCCTTGATGTGCTTTTTTTGGAGATCTACATGCATATATGATAACCAGACTGTGAATTTAATGGCTATTGTTTTTGCAAAGGCAAGGGGCTGGAAAAGGCCAACTGTGCGGAAACTCATTAAATATTTAGAGAGCGGGTCTGCCTCTCCTAGTGCTAACCTGCCTCCGTCCTCTCCTCCAGATGGGATAACGTGACCTCATTTCTTCTTGGCTGTGCCACATTCCTCTCAGCCAATGAGTTTGTCAGTGTCTGTGCGACGGGGTCTTTATGAATTAATGTGGCTTGGCTCAGATGCTCAATCAGGTGTCGTATCTGGTGCGTACCCAACTGTCACTGGATATTAATGAGGTTGATTAGATTTAGGATTGAAGCATCTCCTTGCATAGATCATGTGAGAATATTTATCAGTGCGGTTAATTAACATTTGATCACGGCTTTGGTTTTACGAGACGGCAGACTATGAGGCATTAGTGCGCCGAGGACAGGATGGTTTTGAAGATCAAGAGGGTTTGTTCAAGGACGCTATTGAGCTCTTAAAGGCATCGGCAGACAGACCTCATCATGAAACACTACACCAGCTCTGTGACCGTTGTAATCCCAAGGAGTAAACATTTCCCACAGCGAGACAGCTAGCTAGATTTTACAAACATGTAAAGGAAAGGCCGGAGGTCTTACCCCTGGATGTTTGTTCTCACTAATGCGAACACATGGATCATTGTCAAGACTAGAAATTATCTCACAGCACTGGTTTTTTCTTTTTTAAACAAGGCAAGTTGAGAAACTAGAGAGCAGTGTTTTAGAACCGAGGTTCTCAACCTTTTGTAGCTTAAAGTCCACTTCTGATTGTAAAAAAATTTTTTTGGAGCACCACCTCTCCAAAGAAATAAGAAAAAGAACATAATTGGCAAAAAAAAAGAGAAAAAATAAACCAGTTTGTAAATGTGTTATGCTACTTTATTAACCAAATTAATATTATGCTTACCCTCTCCCTTCACCAGATGTTATGTATGCAGGCTTATATTTACACTCCACACACTTTGGTGCTTTTTTTCTCGTTTATCTTTACATTACAGGAATGCTTTTTTTAATTATCTGCATTTACGAATTTAGCACCTTTTTTAACTTTTAGAAATCCTATTAAACATTTGAAAATCAAAGACAAAACACAATTTCCCTGTAGCTGTCTTGCTGCCTCCAACGAAAGAGTGTTCACCACAGAAGAGTTGCAGTCTAATTACAAATGATCAGGAATCGTGTGTCCAAAGTGGATCTGCACAGTGCACAAAACTTGATGTTCGACAGAAGCCGTGTGTGTTCATCAACAGGCATTACATTTTCTGTAGAGCACACTTCTTTCATCACACAGTGGGTGAATGCTGGACAGGCGACTGGTCTGTCACTGGACTGACACAGATGCGTGTGTGTGTGTATATATAAGTATATATATATATATATAGTAAGAAAAACACATTCTCACTCACACCTACAGTATAATTCAGAGTCACGAATTCACCTAACCTGCATTTCTTTGGACTGTGGGAGGAAACCCACACAGGCACGAGGAGAACATGCAGACTCCACACAGTAATCCCAACATCATTTCTCTGATGTTTCTTCCATTATTTCACAAAAAAAACACATGATGTTGCCGACACACACAAAGGAATCACCGTTTTCCATCTTTGTAACATTACCATTTTGTTAAGCATAGACGTTGTGAGGTAGCATTTGGTCAAACACAGTTACAAGACAAAATGGGTCTTCAATTTTTGGTAAAAAAACAAATCAACTGACTGGTAAAAATAGATTTTGAGTAAGCATGTACAACCCTCTTTGACACAGTGACCTATAATTTATTTATAGCAGGACAACTACTACCAGATGGTCACAATAAAACATCCACGCTCAGGACTGGCCTCATCACAGAGTCCAGAGAAAGAACTGGTCTTTGAAAGATGGTTGAGGAATTGCACATAGAAAGTGTGCAGAGAGATTTGGGCGAGTGCCTTTTCAGTCGTATTCATTCATCACACATCAGTCACATTCCTCCTGTTCTCCTTTTTGTTGTAAAGGACTGCAGCCAGCCCCTCTGTTAGATTACTGTATTGCAAATGAAAATGTACTATTTTGTCCTTTTACGCAAGACAAGCTGTTTATTCAATAGCTGACAGACCTGAAGATACATTTGTGAAAGTCTGCATAAAATCGTAGTAGTTGTAATTTTTACACAACGTTTTATTCTTTTTGGATCACAGACTTGTTCCTCTGAGCTATGACATGAGTGTATATGAAATATCTTGATCCAATAAGCGTATTTTACCACTTAATGCAAATTCTATATGAAGGATATGAAGTCTATTAAATTACACTATTATGTCCGTGGAGAATGGAGCTTCCCGTCTGTAAGGGTTTGAGCAGACATAATCCCCAGCATGAACTAAATTAGATTTAAAAAACCAATGCATAGTGTAGTCGGAGTAGATGTATTGTTGCTACTGCGGTCTCTGTTAGTCCAGGCCACATGGCGGTCACTTGCTTGCAGCAACGTAGAAATGTCTTGAAGACCACGTAAGAACTACACCCATGAAAAGCTCTCATTATGTTTAAGAAGATTGGAATAGAGAAGTCAAAAGTGGTGCCTGCAAAAGTGGTAGCTTCCATCGATGTTTGCGTCTTCCTGTACAATTAGAGAACACTTTACAGTGCAGGACACACAGACTCAACCTGTTATGAGAGACCGTTCTGCTCCAGATAATGACTGCAGTGATCCCCGGTTTCCCTTTGCTAGTGAAAAGCTCGACTAGCCTTGTTTTCAATTGAACAACCGTTTATCCACTTATTTACAGCACATCTCCAATCCGACACATTTTTAGGCCTCCCACAGGCACCCGGGGTTTCAAGGCACTCATTCCTGTGGTACAATTAGCAACCCACAGAACTGCATAATGGTGTCCAGAAACACAAGATGGAGCTCAGCGTGACTCCTACATGCCCATATGTTGGCTGACAGCATTCACGCCGCCTTCCAAGCTGCAGTGCATTTCTTTATACCGAGTTTGAGTCAAATGTCTTCAGAAGAATCATTCAGAAAAAATGTGTTTCGGGATTAATATTTAGCTTTCTGATTATTGGTCTCTGCTTTAATTACTTGAGCAAAAAAAATAAGTTTGGGATGTTCAATTTGGTCACTTCACTAAACTTGATTATGCCAACTCATTTTTAGAGCTGGCTTCTTCATCATGAAGGAAACATGAATGAAGTGAGCATACAACTATTAGACTAAGGTACAGTTAAGATGAGAGAGGTACTAAGAGGAATTACACATTTAGTCTATAAACGGTTCTGGGCAATATTTTTATGTTAACAACGGATCAAATGATTACATGTAATGTGAAAAATGTTCCACATAGTGACCCAGAATATTCTCTCAAAGTTCAGTTCTTCAGTTGTTCTTATTGTTTCAGTTTTACAGACGGCAACTAAACTGTTTTCATTCACCCTGACACCCTAGAAAGAGTGTAAATATTGCACTATGCATATTAATGCTGCTCTGTGTTGCGGGATGTGTAAAGCACTGGTCAAGCAACTGTTTAACATTTTCATATCAACTTTATAAAGTGATAACATGTGAATGTTGTGATTATTGGCACCTTGTAATGTTTTAATATGGGGGAGCAAACGTGGAAAGATGCGTTATAGTCTGGGGTCCTCCGCCCGGAAAAACCCCCAAACCTTGACAACATCAGAAATAATAAGAGATCAGCGAGCAAATGTCAGATGTGCTTGCTAGCAAAGATGTCTAACGTTAGTTTTTAGTCGATGCTTTTAAGCTACTGTGAGCTCATTTAAAGTGAAGCTGGTGTCAGTAGGCTAACCAGGTTTATTCAACATAGCATAGCCTATCTTTTCCAACATTCAATTTTTAGTCCATGATCACAGTTGAGCTAAATTGCTTGATGTTAAGTAATTGAAAGACAAAGCATGCTATGGCAAACATCCGGTTAGACATCAAAAATGTTATCATTGATATAGGCTGCCTAAATATATACACCTTATTGTGAGGACTGTATAATGATGCATATTCTTTTTAGAAAGACAAAAGTGGGGTTGCAAAACTATAACTTTGCTCCCTCTAATCTCCCAAAGAGTCATTCGGGAAACTCCAGATAAAGTAGTGGCTTTAGGATCAGGGAAATGAAAAGCAATCAGGACGTCCCTACTTCTTTTAACGATCATGCAATTATAATATTTCCGAGGACTGAGCACAGCTTAAGCGGTCTGATAAAGCAAGGTCCGTATGATTGAAGCGCCAGCATTTCTTTGAAGTTTCTTGAGGGGAACTTTTTTTAATGGGACTGGCTAGCAGCAAGCAGGGGCGAACTTTGAATCATTCATCCACTGAAGGCAATTAACAGTTTGACCTGATTTCCTGTTCTTTGAAAGTTAAGTTCAGGATTTGGTCAAGAAGACAACAAAGAATTCAGATATCTCCAATCACAGGTGATTACAATCACAAGGAGTTGTATGTGCATACAACTTGAAATCCTGCAAAACAATAGTTCAGATAAATCAGAATTTCATAATGTGTGTGTGCAGCACGTTGAGGCTTTTGTTATGAATTTAGAAATCCCCTTTGTGTGCTTATTACAGTTACCTGCAGTAGCAAAGGAAATGTTTAAACAGTCTACACCATGTCATTGCTTTACACTACAATTTTAGGCTTAAAGCTCACATACTTTTCTAAAGGTTTAACAGTCAAAAGAGCTAAGGCCGTCACAATGAAGAAATTTACCCCGCAGTGAAAATGATTGGCTAAAAAAACCCCAATATGAGATATTTGTTTTGTTTTTGCAAATCCATTTTTTTTATTTATCCTGATTATAGTGCGTAATTTTTTTTATATGTATAATGACAAAGGCGACACAATTTTAAAACAAATGAACTTGTTTATTGTTAAATGAATGCGTGTCACAGAAGGGCAATGAGGCGAAGCGCTTCCTTCAGCTGAGAAGCTTTGGATGCGGCTGGTTGCAATGATACAAAATATCCTCTAAAGTAAAAATTTGTATCACTATCTCCTCCATTATGTTTGTTTTTGAGCAGTTGTACATGTAGGATGTTAAGGTTTTTCTTTGTGGTATTTGTCCCGCCCCTCCTTCACTGTGATTGGCCCGATTCGGTTATAAAAGTGACAGTGAGGAGTGCAGCGTTGTACCAAAAGTTTTACCCTAAAAACTCCAAACATGCAACAGTCGGAGCACAAAACATTATGGGAGCCTTGTCACATGGACGGATGAAAATAATTCCCAGAATGCCAGCATTAAAAACAACCCATACGAAGGAGTGTGAGGGTCAGAGCACCAGCCCTACCATTGTTACTGCTGCATCTGACTGACCACACAACAATAAACTGCACTGTGACAAGACGTAAAATAAGAGACAGGGTGACAGATGGGAGGGATTTGGGAGCAATTAGAGTGAGTCGAGCAGAGGGGATATGATTCAGGTGGGACGATGTGATATGAGCCAGTGAAAAGAATAGATTTCAGCCCGCAGTAGAGCAGTGACACAGTTGTATTTGCAGGCGCTGCGTTGTGTTTCACTTCAGGGTTAATGTTTACCTTAGCAGCCTTCTCTGCTCACTGTCGTCCGTAACCTTGAGGTGCCCCTCCTCCCATCAGAGCAGTTTGAGGCCTCTTATGGTTCACCTTGGACCCAACGCAGAAATATCATTAGTCAAGGGAGACAAGAATAATAAACACTATTGCCACCCTAACTCTCTGAATTCCCACTAGTATATACAGTTAAAAGAACCCTGAAGGGTATACTCTTCTTTTAATTATCTTCTAACTGATATTTATTTTTTCTGAACAGTTTGCTTTTTACAACCTAAGCTATTGAAAATGATCTTGAATATCTTAGATGTACTTATAAATGCACAGTTAAACAATAAATACTTGGGATTACTAAAACAAATGTGAGGACCAGTAGAGCTATGGATGCATGTCTCTTTAAAGTCTTAATTTCTTTCTGTTTGTGTTTCAGCTGAAGGCGTGCCCCAGGTGTTTTACTTTGGGCCCTGTGGGAAATACAATGCCATGGTTCTGGAGCTGCTGGGCCCCAGTCTAGAGGACCTATTTGACCTTTGTGACAGGACCTTTTCACTGAAGACTGTCTTAATGATAGCTATTCAGCTGGTGAGTTCAAAACATTCTATGACGCATTAAGTTGTTTAAAAAATTTAAAAAAAAAAAAGCTTCCACTAACTTCTTATGATTGTGAAACACTTCCTGCATATGTTTCAAAATAAAAGCCTTCCAGGGTGAATCGCTGGATGGGTTCTAATGTGGGTTTTAAACAGGTGAAGGAACTTGAACAACAAAATACTAACATAGTAACATAGTCCACTTAATCTGCCAGAACTTTGCAGATGAAGTTTACTCAGTTGACAAATGTAGGCAAAAATAGAGATGCAGTTGAAAGCTCTGGAAAGAGCCAGTAAGTGGACCTAGAGTTAAGAATGTATGAAGCACGTTGTGATTCCTTTTTAAAGCAATCTGTGACTCAAGGTACCAAATATTTCAGATTTTACAGTAGTGAAACAAATGTCCAAGAATGCCTCGTACAAAATCAATTTTACATATTTAATAAACTGTTTTACAGTGTTTGGGTTCATTCAGCCAAACAAATGATACATAATTTTATCTGCACAATGTCCTGCCTACAAATGTCCATGGAGCAGGTGGTGTACCAGTGCAGAGTCTGCACATTATCAGTCTGTCAGTATACACGCACTGTTGGTCAGAGTCAGGTAGGCTGTCAAAAAGAGCAAAGCCATCACTGACTCTCATGAGGTTTGAGCAGCTCGGATGGTGGTCTTTTAGCTTTTTAGGCGCCTCAGACATCTCAAAATTTCTAGCATTTCGTTTTGTCAGCAGAAAATCTGCAGCGCTTTTGTAATGCAGATAGCCCCGGCAAATCAGTACGGAAACCTACAAACAGCAGATCATAAGCACGATGTTGCAGAACAGGGAGTTGATAAAGCTGCACCTCAGCCAGTCTCTCCTCTGTATTTATGATGTCGGTCTTCCTCTTTAGTTTTTGGCGCTAGAGAGTTATCCCACAATAAGTGCTGTGAGCTTGTCCTCCTACACAAGATTGTCTTTTTGTGGATCTGTGTTTCAGGATCCTTCAAGATCAAAACCAAGTAAATGATCTTATAACTCACACCATTACTTATTTCCCCATTGTGTTTCCTCTGTTGTTACAAATCTCCCTTTTGGAAGATGACTGCTATGAGCTCTTAGTTAAGATTTACATTTATAAACACATTGTCGTTCAGATCCTAATCGCTGGTGCTTCCAGAGTCCTACGTCCCAGCAGGATGGTTTTGCATCTCAGTTAGTGGCTTGAAATTCTGTCTCAACATCAACAGAAGCTTTTGTTGTCATACTAATGTATCATTGTGGTAGCTGTGCAAAATGTAAATGAATCATTAATCAATCAGCATGAATTATATGACTAGTTTATAAATGATTTCTCACTTATCAGGTAAAAATGAATTAACTTGCTGCTTGACCTAACCCTTAACTTTTGAGACATTTTATAGACTAAATGGTTCAACTCCATTACATTAATCAATAATAAAACTACACCTATCCTCCATGAAGTTGGGGGGCTTTTGCAAGAGACGGATTTAAAAAAGAACAGTCCAAAAATGTATTTTGCATAGGCCAAGATATCCAGACTTTTATTTATTGTATGAGTGTAACACCGGATCCTACATTTCCCACAATACAGCTCAATTGGGTCCGTCATTAGACCTTCCCTGCAAATATACGCCTACGTCTTTCAAACCTAACATCCCTAGTTTGCATCACAGGGTTTCTGATATACATTTGTAGCATCCTTGCTGAGCTCACGATGACTCATGATAATGATGATATCACTTGAGTCATTATCTGAGACTTGAGAAACCTCCTCCAGAGCCACAGAGGACATAATGTGTGTTAAATCGGTGGAGAGCTCCTTTAAAGTGTAAAATGCTGACGTTCTATATCACGATGCTCTTCAAAAGACTGACATATTGCACCAGTCAACTTTCATTAAAATGTCAGTTTTGTGTAAATTTTGACATCTTGACTGCGCTTTGCTGACTTCTAGGCCTGTATTTTTTTATTTTTTTATTTTTTTGCTGACACTGCTGTATTCTTTCTCATCAGATTTCTCGAATGGAGTACGTGCACTCTAAAAACCTCATCTATAGAGACGTGAAACCTGAAAACTTTCTCATCGGACGGCAAGGGAATAAAAAGGAACACATCATCCACATCATCGACTTTGGTCTGGCCAAAGAGTACATCGACCCCGAGACCAAAAAACACATTCCATACAGGGAGCATAAGAGCTTGACTGGCACTGCCCGGTATATGTCCATCAATACGCATTTAGGCAAAGGTAAGATTCATTTGTTTTTGGTTCTGTTGTGTTTTCCTGACATGTTTATTATGTAATGATGATTGGTGCTTTTATTCTTGAAGTTTCTCAGTGAAATGTTATCAAATCTATTACTATAGAGCAAAGCCGGAGAGATGACCTGGAGGCTTTAGGCCACATGTTCATGTATTTCCTTCGTGGGAGTCTACCATGGCAAGGTCTAAAGGTATGCCAAGTACATGGACGTGTGTCAACATCAGTTTTGTTCTATGTATAAAAACATGCATCAGTAAAGAAATAACTGAGAGCCGACAATCTTGAGATCTGAATCTGATAATCCGATCAGTAGTATTGTTTTATTTGCAGTTCCTTATGAAACCTTTGACAATGTATTGAAAGTCTGTTGTGTGTTAAAAGTCCAAATTTAGTTTCATTATATTTGAGATTATGTGATTATAAGGACTTGAGTTATCAGTGTTTTTCTTTTTTTAACCAGTCTGCATTAAGAAGCAAGAACGTATTAGGAATTAGTTTTGATATATTTCTGATCAGACATCAGAATCGGGTCATATGTCTATCCGTTTTGATTCTCCTGAAGGCCGACACGTTGAAAGAACGATACCAGAAGATCGGAGACACAAAACGAAACACTCCCATCGAGGTCCTTTGTGAGAACTTCCCAGGTACGCTGATAATGGCTGTAACGTACTTATGGATCACGCTGTTAAGCTAGAAAAATGATCACAGAGAGATAAGCTTGTGTAATCCTTTCCAAATTAAATCTTTTGAAATGTCATTCCACTATATAATTAGAATCATAGAAGCAATATTAAAGGTTGAACCATTTTTTTTTTTACATTTGTTTAATCAGAGGAGATGGCCACCTACCTGCGATACGTGAGACGGTTGGACTTCTTTGAAAAGCCAGACTATGAATACCTGCGGACTCTGTTCACTGAACTGTTTGAGCGAAAAGGATACACCTTCGACTACACTTACGACTGGGTTGGCAGGCAGATAGTAAGTTAACGCACATAAACTACTCACAGATACGTTTTAAGTCCAAACTATTTTTTTTGTGTGAGCTGTTTGACAGCACAGAAATTAACTGCTCATTATTGCCCTTTAGCCCACACCAGTGGGGTCTGTCCACATAGACTCTGGAGCATCTGCTGTGACGAGAGAGAGCCATCCTCACAGAGACCGGCCCTCACAGCATCCACCAATCAGAAACCAGGTACACCAGGTTTTGTTATTGGTAGTGGATGAGTGGGTGTCAGGCTTTTGTTCCAGTGAAAGTCACGGAGGCTGCGCATTACAACCTGAAATGTATGTATGAGGTACACAGCTATTCCACTGCTTGCATAGATGTACACTAAATCTCAGGGTGACCTTTGACCCCCGACCTCTGAATGAAGGAAACTGTAACACAGGATCTTGAACAACTCAGGATTCTGCAGTTATCAGGAGTAATCTGCATGCAAAGCTTTTATGAAAACTATTCTGATAAGATGTTTTGTATTTATTCTTTAAAAAGGGATAATCACAATAATAATGATTTTTCACATATTTGTCAAAACAAACTTTAATCCCAATTATCTCTATTCCTGTTTTGGTGGACTGTTGAGTATTTTAGACCAGAATTTGAAATTAATCTCTCTGATTGACAGCAGCTGAAAAATATGAAGATAACTGAGATAATGCTTTCTAATTGTTCACATACTGTACGACATTGACATAAGGGCCGGGCGATAATTATATGATTTATAGTCTTTTAGTTGAATATTACCATGATAATCTTAATTAAATGAGAAAATGCTTTTCATTTGTCAAGTATTTAATTCTCACAGTAGTATACCAAATTGGCTTTACCATGTGTTGTTTTTTTTAAAAATACACTATTGATTTATTGAACTACCAGAAAACATGCTTAATTGTGATATATATTGTCATTAATATTTGAAATGACATATATCATGATAGTAGATTTTTGCCATATCGCCCAGCCCTTATTGAATTGAGAAAGTGAAGGATTTGATTTGATTTCTTTACCAAATGGATGGAACAGGTGAGACCATTAGAAACCGTTCTCAGTTTTGATTAATGGTATTTCTGGACAGCTTTTTTGAGGGACTGCAGTTCCCCCTTACACATGTTTGAGTTTGCTTTGCTCCACATATGGTACCGTATGAATAAGATCATTCAAATGTTTCTGCCAATCAAGGATTTCAACAGTGAGATCACTTCTGAATGTTCTCTTTATTGTGTTTGTGTAAACTGCTTTGGTTACTCTTAAGAGCTGTTACGAAGACAACCCATGAAACAATTATAGATAGATAATTAAGGTTTGATTTGTGTGTTATGTAAATGTAATGGGATTGAGGCCAAAGTTTGAGATGTAAGAGCTTACCTCCATTTGGCTTCATGCTATTTCAGTTCTTTGGCTGAAGCCTTGCTTTGGTTTTGATTCACTCTTTTATTTTGTTGCTTTTTTTTTTTTCCTTCTCCATTTCTCATGCTGCTTTGCATGGTACCTGGCCACGCACACCCAAATACCCATCTCTCCTAACGCAATTATCCCATCACCACCCGCCACCCTCTCCCATCGCACCCCCTGAATCCCACTTCCCCCTCCCATCACCGATGCCTCCCCCCCCGACTCCTGAGCAGACAGCGGTCTCAGATCGACGAGGAGCATGGGAGGTGCAGCCCACACGCCAAGCAAACTCCTCCTATCTGACCTCCCACCTGGCAGCGGACAGGCACGGGGGCTCAGTGCAGGTATACACCCCTCACCTGATCAACCACAACCCCCACCCAATCTCTGTGGAGTCAGATCTGTCTCATAGGATCTAACCAAGAATAATAAAAGATATTTCAATTTTAATATCTCATAATGCTCATTTGAATATTTTGAATCAGATTTTGATGAAAAGTTTGGCATTTACAAAGGGCGATTCTGCATTTAAAAACATTTTTTTGCTTCATTTTTTTTTTTTTTTTTTTTTTACTTTAATACATACTTTGCAGGTCATACAGAAGTTATAAAACTGCACTGAAGACCCTTTATAAAATATTTTTTTTATTAATCTCCTGAAAATGCAATGATCAGAATTGATCAGAAAGAATGGTATTTCCTGAATGTTATATAGGTATTTTCTAACTTACGTTACAATTTAAATAATAGATACCAGACATTTTACCAGGACACAACATTTATTCTGTATTTTAGCCTTGTATGTGAGACAGATCTACAACCATATACCTCCCCCACCCCTTTACCCCTGGCTGGGAAATGTTATTTTTTCTGCACCGTCATATGCATGTCATCTGGTGCCACCCACCCCAGATGGTGATAATGGGATGTAGCTTTACAAACAGCAGCCCTGGTTTTGGCATTTTGATTTCAGGTACTACAATTCTTCATGGCGCTTGGACATAACTTGCGAGACCAAGAAGCCTCTTGCATGGCAGAGTTATGTGCTCAGCCGGCTAAGTGCATGCTCTTTAGTCGTAAAGGGTCATTATGCTTAAAGGAGCATCCTGGTGTACTTTGTATTATCGCCATTACCAAGATTGTCCCTGTCTGTATAAGCCAAGTTTGCATAGGTGTGTACAGTGTAGGCTTTATTAGATCTCTAGCTATTCTACCAAATGTTAAAAACATCCATTTATGGTGAAACCATGGAGAAGCTTGTAAGTTGCAGGCATCAGTCTGTATCATCCAGGTAAAAACTATTGTATGTTCACTTAATACATGGACCTACTCTCCTGGTTGTTTTCCATCGCTGAAACTTCTGTCTCTCCAGCTCTGATTGGACGCTCGGTGCACGAGGAGTAAAGGTAAAGGTAGAGAAACCGCTTCAGTGTGCCAGATGATGGCCACAAGATCAATGGAGGCAGCAGAGCTACTGCTAGCAAGCTTAGTTAGCTTACAAAACACCATAAGCTATGGGCTTGACTGTGTTATAATACAAGTTTATATAAAGTTGTTTCTACATACAGAGGAATGATTATTGACCTTTTTGGATATTAAAGCAAAAGTATGCTATTTATCTTTTTAAAGCTAAACAATTACAGTTCTACTCCCCCATAATTTTCTCGGGCATTTTAATTATTTTATTTTTTTACAAGTAAAGTACACATACAGTAAAATTCAAAACAACAAATTCAAAATTTATTCAATCTACTGTGTGGGGGTCACCCATTTAAAAAATAAATAAATAACATGAAAACTGTTAAGAATATCTTGTGGGAAAATTGATGATAATGAAGAAGGTGATCCCAAACACGATGCTGCGGACGTCCAAAGAGAACAAATGTTATTTTCATTCATAAAACTACAAACCAAGATGTGTCTTATATTTTATATACAGTCATAGAATGAGACAGAGTAAACTCACAGACGGTGGTGCACAGGACTTTTAATAAATGCCTCAACAGACACTGGTTTGCTGGCAGTAAGAACACAGAATAGCCTTGTAGTAGCTCCAGCAGTCATGTGACCCTCTTCTTGAATGGGTTATGTATTTGCAGTATTTTTTTATCAAAGTAAACAAACAATTTAGAACGTTTCCTGCATCTAGCAACTTCATCTCAAGGACATTTTTCTACACTGTTGCACCATGAATGGAATTGAATGGTGGCTGACATTCACTAAGGTGTACACTGTATAAACCTATGCACACAAAACTCACATTTATACTATAATTATAATACCATTTCTTCTACAGGTGAATGGGACAACCATCAATAACTTTTCTTTGCATACCGTGATTTGTCGGTCGGTGGCAGATTGTTATTTTTGGTGTCTGAATGCTCATCTGTGTATTATTGATAAGTTTTCTGCTGTACTGGCATACTGGCTGCAAAGTGAATTTCAAAAACCACAATATAATTTTGATTCATATAGATTGACAATCCTATTCGCTCCTGCAGATGTTAAATGTTTTAAACGTACTGTCGATCAAAGCGTGGCTATGGATATAAAGTGCAACCAAAGAAAGAATAGCAAACACAATACATGAATGTGCTTTTTGTGTTATTTATGTGTTGTTCTCCTTTCCTGCTGTGTTTCCACAGAGAAGAGACAGTAAAGTGAATTGTGTAAAGCAGCATTCATGCAACCAGAGAAACTCGGTCACAACAGGAGCGTTTGTTCACATTGATTCTGGTCGACGTCTTAACTTGTCTCTGAAGTAACGCCCGTCTGTGCCACAGGTGGTCAGCTCGACCAACGGGGAGCTGAACGCCGACGATCCGCTGGCGGTTCATTCCAACGCTCCCATTACAGCTCAGGCAGAGGTGGAAGTGGTCGACGAGGCCAAGTATGTGTCATACACCATCGCCACACCTCTCCTCCATGTCAATCTGTCGCTTCCTCTCCTCCTTCCCGCTCTTCCTCTCTCTCTCCCCTCTCGCCACTTTTTGCTATGCTGTTGGATTGTGACAGCCCCCCCGTCATTCTACCCCGTTTATCTTCTGTCTGATTGTGTGGGTTTTTGATCTTGACTGCTGCCTCTGTTCCCTCAATTATATATATAATTTTATTTTTTATTTATTTATTTTTTAAAGAAAGTAGATGTAGATCAACTTCTCAGTCGATGCTAATTCATCTTGTCATACCTGTTGTCTACATGAGAAGTCCACCCCTTACACAAGCTACACTAGCAGCCGCTGAGGATGACACTTTACTTTCTAGCAGCCTGACTAACTTAAAGAAAAACTCCTCTGTTGATCAACATGATTATCACATCTTTAACAGCACAGATTGTCCATGTGGTCACTTAGTCACATGTACAAAGATTATGTCATATTATCAGTCACATCGTTCTCTCCCTGAGAGACAAACATGAGGAAAAAAACCCCATAGAAACCACATCATTAACATTGGTTTCATTCGGTTTATCTAAGAGCTGGTAGCACCAGCTGAACAGCTCCTGGTGTGAAAGTCTTCAGAATCAGCAGCTGGAAAGATGCCATGCTGCATGGCCGGCCGCCCACTGTGCTAAAACTGTGCTGTTGGCTGAATGTCACGAAGCTCAGCTGATTGAGAGAAGCTCTACTGAGACGCTCAACTCTCCTGAGAAAACAAATATTTATTTTAATGGAGATAATAAGTGCTTTGCATTTAGGATTAGTGGCCGATGGATATAACGACAAACAACAGTGAGGCTGATTTATTTTTTTTGTTTTAGAAAAGAACAAAGAGATATAGTTAGAAAGTTACAAACGTACTGAAAACTTCAAATGCTGAGACATTTAAAAAATGTCCCTTTGTTTCCCAAGCCGCCAGCGCAGCCACTCTCATGTTGAGCCAATCATTTTATTCCAAGACTGGGTATTGATTGAGGTAGTTGACAGTCCTGATCGGGTCCCTGTCAGGTCCGTTAAAGGAGTGCAGGTCAGCCCAGTTATTCCTTGTTGTGAGAACACAATGAAATACACTTTTTTTTTGATAGTGATGTCAGAACTGGGACATAAAAAATTAAAACTGTGGAACATTTCTTGGATTCAGACAAATGTGTGTGTGTTCGATTATGTGAGTTCTCCACAATATTTCCTTTTTGATTTCAAATTGAAAGTCAGTGCTGAATAACTGGTTTATTGAGAAAGTAATGTCAGATCAATCATCGAGCCAACTGACTGAGGGGAAAATTATTCCAAAAGCAAAACATCAATAATAAAGTAAGATAAACAACATTTTCCTACTAAAGTAGATGTTACAACAATTTAGATTCAGATTCATTACCTAATACATCTTTAATATCTTGGCATAGATTATATCTTGTGTATAATGTATTTAGTCCAGTTCAGTTATTAATCCAGTTTGTATAAATCATATTTCAGGGATTTTATTTCCCATCTTTCCCATCAGAGTTGTGGTAAAAAAAAAGAAGCAACTTCCCTTCTGCTGAGTCTCCTCATGAATCTCCCAGAGGTTCATTCACTTTAATCTGCTCTGGTTTCTATTTCTGCTCAGATGACAGGCCTTCCTCCTGTCGTCCCCATTCACACTCTTGTTTGATATGATGATTGCACTGCCAGTCTCTTTGATACCTCGTCAGACAAGTCGATGTTTGATATAAGAACACGAAGTAATGGATGCTAATCATGTTGCAATTTAATTGTTTTCTTTTTTTTTTTTTTTTTTTTGAGGGATTATCAGGTTCCCTCTTTGATCTCTTTTATTAACATTCATCAAATAAGCTTCTGATTGTGGAGCAATAACACAAATAATATTCAGTCTATGATGGATCAGATTATAATTAATACATCAGTGAGTCTAGAATCACAAATCATAACAGCATCAGTACTACTTTTATACCTATAAGTTTACACTGAATAACAAAATGTTCTACTTATAACTAAATGACTAAGTAGCTTCCGTTAGCATATTCCTAGTATTTATAAACTGCAGGAGTACTGAGATAGATGGATGATTTTATATCTCTATAACCAATTTATATTCCAATAGCATGTTTTCTGGAAACTCAATAAATAGATAGTCTTTATGAAACAACTACATCATAAAGTATATTTTTGTATTCTAATTTGTAGATTTTCTCATTGCAAAGTGATCAGATTTACTGAAAAATTTGAGTTAATATGTACTTGTTATTAGCAATTTAGATGTAAATATGTATCAAGATATCTTATATGATTTCATCACAATACGATTTTATTGAAAGATAATACTTACTTAAAATATTGAATTATCATCCAGCCTTAGGAGTACTACAAACTCTGACATATGTATGTTGTTTCTCTATATATGTATATAGAAATAAAGGATATTAATACCTCCATTTACAAAGGGTAAAGGTATATATGCTTTCTTAACAGTTTTATGAGGCAAACACAGGTGGAATTGGCTGCAGAGTCGATGTTCTGTAACTTTTTCTGTGATCTTTTCTCCTTTTTAACCTCTCAAACGTTCCCTCTCCGTGTCCACCGGTGTCCTGTTGGTGTATTTGTGTGCACGTTTGTGTTGCATGTGCCCAGCCCCATCACCTTGGTCTTGCTGTAATAATCTATCTTTCTTTTCTCTTTTCACTCTTTCCTCTTTTTCTTCTTCTGTAGCTGCGTGAAAATGCTCAACCTGTGGTGAGTCCCTCTCTGCTAGTCCACATCAGACTCATGGGACAGGGAGTGGACCGACCTAGGCTGGGGCCCAGTGGAGTTGTTATTTACAGATTGTAACTAGACTCTCACTGGTAGAACAGTGCCATAAACTACTGAAAACACTGTCTAATATGTGAACTATCAAGTCTCTGCCCTTCTCTGCCTTTTTGTTGTAGTGACAGATGAGTAAAGAATATTATAAACAACGGTGCTGTGTGAGCAGACGTATTAACTTAAACCTTGATGTCAGATCAGTGCAGAAAAAAAGAAATCGCTACTTTGATATAATTTAACAAAATAGTATTTTGCGTGAGCCCCTTTTAAAAATATAAATTACTCAGATTTCACTCTTTTAGCAGCACGTTTGGCTTCAGATTAAATGTCTTTAAACTCCTGTTGCATGGTGCGCCATTATTTGTTATTAATAAATTCATCTAAGAGTCACTGTCCTATGTTTGGATCCACAGCTTTTTTTTTTTCTTTTTCAGTCTTTGTATGTTTTTATTACCCGTTCAGGCTCACCGTGTCTCGTGCTCTGTGTGCACTGCTTCATTTATTATTTTTTTTGCATCGTAGAAGTATTGCCTTCAGTGTCACTGCAGCAGTTTATCTTAAAGTCCGCTCTGTCATGTTTCTGTTGGAGGTGAATAAGCATGCAAACACTTGGTGGATGGCACATCATCCATCTTGTCCTTGTACTAATGATTTACTAATCAAACCTGTTGCCAGCTGCAGTTCTCACTAATGTGATCCCCAACAAAACACGCATCTGTCCAGATTTGAAAGACTCAAATTCAGCTATTTAACAAAACCAATTTAAGCCGTCCGCTCGTCGTTTGTTCTTTTTCTTTTTGCTTCATCTGGAGCCTCTCTCATCTACATATCAGGTTAATTTGTGTCTCTGTCCGCAGGTGCTGCTGCTTCTTCAAGCGAAAACGGAAGAAGAACACGCCGAGGCACAAATGATCATTCACCACCGGCCTGAAACGCGTCCGGCTCAGTTGATTGTGATTTCAGAAATCAATAAGGTCCCCTTCAGAATACATTCGGGAGACAACTGAAAGATCTTGATTGAATTGCTCTCTGGAGAGACCCGTTAAAAATGGTTTGTTGAGATGTACAAGACGCTTGTGTCTTTTGATGGGAGTCCTTTTTTTTTTTTTTTTTTTTTTTTTTTCTCCTCCTCTGAGATATGTGGACATGTTTTGCAGGCCAGTCGTCCAAACGGGCAACCTTTTTGTTGGAATTTTGCAGAGGATAATCTTTTTGTTTTTCCTCCCCAAGACACACAGCATTTGTATTTTTTTTTTCTCTGTTTTTTGGCCTATTTTTTTGCTCCTTATCTTCTGTGGTAATGCATAAAAAAAGGAAGAGACCGATCTTCCAGAGGAATCTTGCCACCTTCGGCCTGTTGCATACTATGATTTCTTTTTTGACTCGCTAAATCATTGTTTTCATTTCCCCTCTGTCAAGTCCCGGTTCAAAGCAGTTTGCCCCCCCCCAACTCATTTTGACACAAAGCCCTTGTGGTCATTCCTTGGCGTGGGACTGAATGTAAACCTGAACACACGAGGAGCCCGGAGTGTAACTGCCCATCATCCGGCACAAAGAGCATCAGTCTGCCATTTGGCCCCTGCACTTTTTTCCTCCAAAGAGGTCAACCCTGGCACTGGGACCTGGGAGAACAGAAGACCAGAGACGCCTCCTGCACTGTGTTCTCTGAGGATGATTTCTGCTCACGCTGCTTGGTTAAAGCTCTCCCCTTAACCTCGCCGCAGTCGAAAAAAACAAAAAAAAACACACTACAGTCGCGTTTGACTCACATGCAGTTTTGCTCCTGTCGGCTTTGTGCTAATGAGCAGCAACCTGACTCTTGTACATGGGGCTGAAAAAAAAAAAAAAAAAAAATGCTATTTATGCTATTTATGTCTTGGTTGCCACCATTTTTCTTACTTATTCTAAAACATACACACTGAATGTATGGACGGAAATGTAAATTACTTTGGAGCATTTATATAATCTGTCATGCGCATGGGAAGGAAATTGCAGTTTAGGAGTTAAGACCGATGCTTAAAAACGGGGGAAAAAGTCAGACCAAAACCAAGTGGATTACAAGGTGGGAGGGTCTTAAAAGTTCTTGATCTTAATAATGATGGTTAATAATGGACTCTTCACCAGTAGACACTGGCGTGATGTGCTTTGGAGATGGAAATCACAGCCTCTCGACGCTACTGTCCAATGCCTTAACCCCGACCGACCGACCAGTCGACCACCGCTTCACATCACCAGTTGGATAAACGAGTTGTCAGCATGATGGTTGTTAGATTTTTTTTGGTGGGGGGGGTCACCTGTATGAAAAAGCCCCAAAGTTGCAGACTGTTTCTTCCCCAGCTAGAGTCGGAGCAGTTCATGACTTCCCTTGTCACAGTGAGGATTTACTCCCAACGCCAAATGGGAGGTTTGGTGTAAAAAATAAAATCTGTAACGGTGTTAGGACGTCCGTGCCCCTGCGTGTCCAGTCTGGAGACCCCTGTGCTGCAAAGCAATGTTTTAAGTTTGGATGACTCTGCTGAAACCCCCCCCCCGGTTCCTCTCCTCCACGCAGAGAGAGAGAGACGTCAGCGTGAGCGAAGGAGGATAAGAGAACATGTCCATACCATTTTTATTTTTATTTAGTGTCATGGAGGACTGCCTTGAAACAATATCCTCGAAATGTCACCTTGCCTATCCTCCTAACAGAGAATTACCGTACATAGGTGTTTTATTTTTTTATGTTATATCTTGCTAATGTGAATTTTTTTAATGCAATTTTTTTTTTTTTTTTGTTTTTCCATTCCAAAAAAAAGCCATGGTTTTATGGGGAAAGAGAGGGTAACAAAAACAAAAGCTTGAGACCATGACTGCACTACATTTGTTGACCCCGGCTTTCCCTGGCGAGACCCTGCCTTCTTAATACTGTACTTTAATCGTGCTTATTACTTTAACTGTAGCTGCCTCGTGTGCTAGGCCTTCCCTATAGGGTGCAGGGAATACACTTTAAATCGACTTTTATCCCCGCCCACGCCTTTTCTTTTTTTTTTGTTGTGCCATTACACCCTCCTCCCATCCTTCCTTTTTTTCCCCTCTCTGCACACACACACACACACACACACACACACACACACACACACACATGCACGCACTCACACACATACACACACATGTAAGTCCTAGGTGAATCAGCTCTCAGCGCAGTGTTAAGGTTGGCGTTTTGTGGACCTTCTCCATCATCTTTAGAAATACAATGTTGTCGATGTTGCAAACTATCTCAATGAATCCGTATGTAAACCTGCTTGTTGCGTGTATTTACACTGTATAGCTTTCGGTTTATTCTTACCCCCCCCCCCGACACGTCAGTCACTCCGGGGTCTAAGTTATTGTGTTATTGAAAGTACTTGAATATGAAAATCTACGGGACCTTTTCTGTTTTGTTTTGTTTTATTTTCTTGGTCATTATCATAATAAATTCCACACATAGGATTTGAGGGGAATGGTGGGAGAACAGGCTATTTGAATGACCGGTATTCATTTCTTTGAGACGTCTTAGTGCCTCTTGAGTGTGTTGGACAGGTCGTGGGACTCACCTGTGGAGTCCCGTGCTGGCTGGTGTTAATGACTGAATGACGGTCGGGTTCACGTTTTCAGCCAGAGGGGGTGCAGTTAGATGTTGGTTGTGAGGTTAGAGTCATGTTTCTGTCTCTGTGAAACATTCACCGTAATGTATTTTTCCATCCGTTTGTCGGTGATTCTCCTCCACAAAGCGTCAGCGACACCCGGACTGTTTTTCTTTTCATTCCAGCTTCTTGAGAAAAGTTGAAAGTATTTCTGTGTAGTGAGATGGATATCCAGACTATTTAGCCTCCGACGTTCCCCCTGAATTCCTCGAGTGCCATTCCTGAGACGACTACTAGCCCATGCCTTTTTTTTTACCCGTGCCAGGAAAATATGAAGTTGAATGTGTTGTTTTCTTTTGACCATCGCATTCCACCGTGTGTCCTTGACGTGTCCAATTGTCGTTTTTTGAGAAATTTGCAGAGCAACGTGGCCCAATTCAGTCAATACCAGGAAGTGTTGTCGAGGTGGGGGGGGGAGTGTTTTATGAGTCGCCTCTGTTGGTTTCTTTCTATTATTGTTGAAACCAACAGCAATTTATCGACGTAGTTTCATCATTTCAGAGTTGGATTTGTGACTGGTTGTCTTGGCAACATCTGCTTCTTCCTTAAACTGTGGGTCGTCCAGCTGAAATGGTAGATATAGAAATATTACTCTGATGTATTTACGTTTTCCTCTCTGGGCCTCATGCAGAGCGATATAGGAGTACTCTGTGTGGTTTGTATCTGCATGGCTTATCTGGAGACGGCGGCGAGCGGCTCTCTCTCTCTCCGGTGAATCTTCTCACCTGTAGGGCTCGTATACTGTTGGGTCAGCGAGACGCTAACGGCTTCCAGTCCTCGTGTAAAATAAACGTCTTCTCACAGCACATTCCACTTCAGTTCCCATTGTTTCTGATAAAACTTCACTTCAGTCAGACTTGTGTTCATGGCTTTGGTTGTGTGTGTGTAAGTCACATTCCTGTGTGTCGAACCTGTTTAAATCAAAGCAAAGGACGGTTAAAGTGAATGAATGGCTTAAGGTCTTTATGGGTTCTCTGGCACTTTCTCCTTGTTGCTGTACTGTAGAATTGTCTTGGATTTACTGTATTGTTTTTCTTTGAGGGAGAGGTTTAGGGTGACATTTTACTGCAATATTGTGATGATTATTTGTAAATTGTACAGAGTTCACAATTATACTCTTTGTTCTTTCTGTTGGGATTCCATATAAAATATGTATTCTTTGATATTTTCTTTTCCCTCTCAGACTGTGGAAAATCAAATTGTACAGCTCCAAGAGTTTATCCTCCCCTCAGCATTGTTTCTTTTTTTTTCAGAGCTATGATTAAGAGAAATCTTAAAACTGTAAATATATATTATTGTGTTGAAATATGAATGTCACTTCAAAAATGTATTTGAATGAGTTAGTCAAGGGCTTCAAGAATGAAGGACCCACATTTCTTCTTTTTATGGTTTCATATTTTTAATTTACAGAAAGGTAAAGGTCCTTTTTTTTTTTTTTTTTTTTTTTATCTGAAATGCCTGTTTTGTTTTTTTTCTCCTTGGATTCATATAATACAATGTGTCACACATGAACCTTATAAAATCACTTTTTATTCCCTCCACACCTAAAGGGAAACTCCAGTTTGCACCCTTTTTTATGTAAAATAAAAGATCTCTCCACCTTGTGGGAATGCCTTCTGTGAAATGATTTTTGTACTAATTGCTTCAGATGCTGTATTCTCACTTTAATGAAATTGCAAATATAACCGATAATGAATCCAGACAGTTTACGCTGATTTCAGAGTTAATTGATGCGTTCTTCATTAAGACATTCTGAGTGTCTGTCAGGATTTCATTCTGACCCTTTGGAACTTCTTACTAGATGTTTTATGATTTTAAAGTAAATGGAAATGTGATTAAATATTTTCGTGGGTGTAGTATTTACGTTTGCGAGAGAAGGGGGCTTATGCAGGTGTTTTTCTGTCTTTTTTTAATACATGGAGTTGATAACCTGATTGTTCAGGTTTTCTCCTTTCTTTTGTAGGAACATATAATATCGTCTCAACAGTTAACAGACGTGTGTAGCGAATGCTTAGAAAATCGTTTAATTAACACTGTTATGAGGACATTTTATGAATAACTTGGTGTTGGAGTTAATCTTGACAAGAACAGTGCACTTTGCTCTTCAAAGTAAGTTGTCACAGTTGTTGGTAAGATTGCACACACCTCTAAATTAAAGCAATGCCCCCTTATCACAAGTTATATGTATAACTTTATTTTTATATCGTGTCATTACGCCTAAGGTTCATCTTGCGACCTGAAGGCCAGGCCGAGAACTGCTGATGTAAGTAAAAATAAATAGTGGGATCACAGTTAATAACCAAAAAAATCACTGGGCCTTGTTTACCCAAAAGCATCTTCAAGCTAAGATGATCTCAAGTCACATGGAATTAAATTTCACAAGTTTTAATAAGCCAAATGGCAGGTTGACTGTAGATTCCTTTTACAAAAGAGTGTGGTGAAAATGTTCAGAAATTTGAACTATGATGCTTTATATTTTCTACGCATTTGACTTATTATATTCAATTCAATTCAGTTTATTTTGTATAGCCCAGAATCACAAATTACAAATTTGCCTCAGAGGGCTTTACAAAACATGTCCTTCCCTCACATCGGCACAGGAAAAACTCCCCTAAAAAAAAACCCTTTAACAGGGAGAAAAAAGGAAGAAACCTATGGGAGAACGACAGAGGAGGGATCCTTCTCCCAGGATGGACAGAATGCAATAGATGTCATGTGTACAGAATGAACAGCATAACAGAGATACAACACATTCAATGTATATGACATAAATGATTCATATAATAAGACTACTTATAATAACAGCAGCAATTATTACAGTAGAATTATAGCCATGAAAATAGGGATAGTAATGTGACTAATAATAATAATCGAAGTAGCAGTGGGTGTCAGTCGGCTCACAGCAGGAGGCACGACTACGGTCCAGGTTCCACAACGATTCATGGAAACCTGCAGAGCGAGAAAGCAAAAGGGCTTCAGGGTGGAAGCAAAGCTAAAATGCTTAATGGTACAGGTAATAGTAATAGTAATGTGACTAGTAATAATAATGGTGGTAGCAGTCGGTGTCAGCAGGGCCGTAGCAGGATGCACGACCACAGTCCAGGTACAGCCACGACTCCAGGGTACAAGCATATGGTAAGCTTATAATGAGTCACATGGAATTTAATTTCCCACATTTTAATAACATAAACAACAGGTTTACTGTTGATACTTTGAACTGAGGAGTGTGGTGAACATTTTCAGGTGTTAACTAAGATGCTATATTTTTGTATTTTTCTACACACTTAGTCATATTAACTTATTAACATTATAATGCTTACAATTTAAACAGTTAAATAAATGTAGCTACTTAAACTTAATGAGTTTTTTTAAAACATGGCTATCATTGGTCTTTACTGGTAGAACATTCAGTACAATGTTAAACATCTACCATATACAGGAATCAGCCCTGTATACATTCCCTTTATTGCACAAAATCCATCACCGTCTTTATAAAGTCTATAAGGCTTCAACATTCTTTAAACCTGGTTTTCAACATCTGCAGTCCTTAAACTGGAAGCATTTTCACACAAGTTTAAGTTTAAGATAAGATAAGATAATCCTTTATTAGTCCCGCAGCGGGGAAATTTGCAGGCTTACAGCAGCATAGAGTTAAAGTGCACACAAGAGACATAGTAAAGAAAGACAAGATAAAAAGAAAAAAATGAAAAAGAAAACAAGTATTATAAATAAGCAATAAAAACAGTAGAAAAACACAATAACTGAAATATAATATTTACAGACAGAAAAAAACTATTTTAACTATTATTGCACAGTGTTTTTATTGTCATGTGTCATGTGAAATAAGTAGTTTAATGCTGTAATTTTTCTCCTAAAACACAATGACAGAAAGAACATAGTGGTGTTATGTTTGGGTTCATGTGCTCATTGAAACAGTTAACAAAATCACTTTTAATCAACCTTACAAGCACACATTACTCGTACAGTCCACAGGTGCACTTCCCACCTCCCGCCAAAAGCATCTTCAAGCTAAAATGAGTCACATGGAATTTAATTTCCCACATTTTAATAACATAAACAACAGGTTTACTGTTGATACTTTGAACTGAGGAGTGTGGTGAACATTTTCAGGTGTTAACTAAGATGCTTTATTTTTCTATTTTTCTACACACTTAGTCATATTAACTTATTAACATTATAATGCTTACAATTTAAACAGTTAAATAAATGTAGCTACTTAAACTTAATGAGTTTTTTTAAAACATGGCTATCATTGATCTTTACTGGTAGAACTTTCAGTACAATGTTAAACATCTACCATATACAGGAATCAGCCCTGTATACATTCCCTTTATTGCACAAAATCCATCACCGTCTCTATAAAGTCTCTAAGGCTTCAACATTCTTTAAACCTGGTTTTCAACATCTGCAGTCCTTAAACTGGAAGTTGAGTTTCCTCACATGAAGAACAAGTTTAAGATAAGATAAGATAATCCTTTATTAGTCCCGCAGCGGGGAAATTTGCAGGCTTACAGCAGCATAGAGTTAAAGTGCACACAAGAGACATAGTAAAGAAAGACAAGATAAAAAGAAAACAAGTATTATAAATAAGCAATAAAAACAGTAGAAAAACACAATAACTGAAATATATTTACAGACAGAAAAAAACTATTTTAACTATTATTGCACAGTGTTTTTATTGTCATGTGTCATGTGAAATAAGTAGTTTAATGCTGTAATTTTTCTCCTAAAACACAATGACAGAAAGAACATAGTGGTGTTATGTTTGGGTTCATGTGCTCATTGAAACAGTTAACAAAATCACTTTTAATCAACCTTACAAGCACACATTACTCGTACAGTCCACGGGTGCACTTCCCACCTCCCGCCAAAAGCATCTTCAAGCTAAAATGAGTCACATGGAATTTAATTTCCCACATTTTAATAACATAAACAACAGGTTTACTGTTGATACTTTGAACTGAGGAGTGTGGTGAACATTTTCAGGTGTTAACTAAGATGCTTTATTTTTCTATTTTTCTACACACTTAGTCATATTAACTTATTAACATTATAATGCTTACAATTTAAACAGTTAAATAAATGTAGCTACTTAAACTTAATGAGTTTTTTAAAACATGGCTATCATTGATCTTTACTGGTAGAACTTTCAGTACAATGTTAAACATCTACCATATACAGGAATCAGCCCTGTATACATTCCCTTTATTGCACAAAATCCATCACCGTCTTTATAAAGTCTATAAGGCTTCAACATTCTTTAAACCTGGTTTTCAACATCTGCAGTCCTTAAACTGGAAGTTGATTTCCTCACATGAAGAACAAGTTTAAGATAAGATAAGATAATCCTTTATTAGTCCCGCAGCGGGGAAATTTGCAGGCTTACAGCAGCATAGAGTTAAAGTGCACACAAGAGACATAGTAAAGAAAGACAAGATAAAAAGAAAACAAGTATTATAAATAAGCAATAAAAACAGTAGAAAAACACAATAACTGAAATATATTTACAGACAGAAAAAAACCATTTTAACTATTATTGCACAGTGTTTTTATTGTCATGTGAAATAAGTAGTTTAATGCTGTAATTAGGGATATTTTTTTTCTCCTAAAACACAATGACAGAAAGAACATAGTGGTGTTATGTTTGGGTTCATGTGCTCATTGAAACAGTTAACAAAATCACTTTTAATCAACCTTACAAGCACACATTACTCGTACAGTCCACAGGTGCACTTCCCACCTCCCGCCAAAAGCATCTTCAAGCTAAAATGAGTCACATGGAATTTAATTTCCCACATTTTAATAACATAAACAACAGGTTTACTGTTGATACTTTGAACTGAGGAGTGTGGTGAACATTTTCAGGTGTTAACTAAGATGCTATATTTTTGTATTTTTCTACACACTTAGTCATATTAACTTATTATAATGCTTCCAATTTAAACAGTTAAATAAATGTAGCTACTTAAACTTAATGAGTTTTTTTTAAAAACATGGCTATCATTGATCTTTACTGGTGGAACATTCAGTACAATGTTAAACATCTACCATATACAGGAATCAGCCCTGTATACATTCCCTTTATTGCACAAAATCCATCACCGTCTTTATAAAGTCTATAAGGCTTCAACATTCTTTAAACCTGGTTTTCAACATCTGCAGTCCTTAAACTGGAAGCATTTTCTACAAGTTTAAGATAAGATAAAATAAGATAATCCTTTATTAGTCCCGCAGCGGGGAAATTTGCAGGCTTACAGCAGCATAGAGTTAAAGTGCACACAAGAGACATAGTAAAGAAAGACAAGATAAAAAGAAAACAAGTATTGTAAATAAGCAATAAAAACAGTAGAAAAACACAATAACTGAAATATAATATTTACAGACAGAAAAAAACTATTTTAACTATTATTGCACAGTGTTTTTATTGTCATGTGTCATGTGAAATAAGTAGTTTAATGCTGTAATTAGGGATATTTTTTTTCTCCTAAAACACAATGACAGAAAGAACATAGTGGTGTTATGTTTGGGTTCATGTGCTCATTGAAACAGTTAACAAAATCACTTTTAATCAACCTTACAAGCATGCAGTACTCGTACAGTCCACAGGTGCACTTCCCACCTCCCGCCGCTAGTCGTCGCTGTGGCGCTTCGCAGACATCCGTCATAAGCTACAAACGTCCTGTAGGAACATCCGGGATCTCTCTTCCGCCGGTCCGCGTCAACATGGTGGGTAACGCAGCGAACACTTCACATCTCCAGCCCTCATAATCCGTCTCAATCCTCACTGTCTGTCCGTCCACAAAGCGCTTACAAGTATCACTTTGCACAAAAAAGGCACAAATGTTAATAAAAGTCGGGATTGGGAGCATTTAAGAGGCGTTAAATGTATAAAACGGGCTAAATGTTAACGTGATACAGGCTGGTAACTAAGCGCTCAAATGCAGAATATCACCAATAATGTGTAAAGTTACTGCAAATTTGATTTAAGTTTATTATTTATTCTTTATTTGTTGCTGGACTTTATACTAATTTTTTGTTTTTTTTAATTATTTGAGGTCAAATTTTACAACCATATCCGGTTTAAATGGATTTATCCTTTCAAAATAATAGCCTTAAATTGCATTTATGACACTTAAAGCTCCACATTTTATTTTGAAAATTATTTTAAATTGTTGCTGTGATTTTCTGCATTTTTTTGGGGGGAAGCCAAGGTCAACAAAGATTGTTTTTCTAATATTAACTGATTTAATTCCTCCCAATTTGCGTTATTCTTTTGCCTTTAAACTGATAAAACTATCACCTATTTGCATGCACCCCGAGAAACAAGTCCACAGTTAAATGACCATAAATTAAAGTGATTTCATGTGAGGAAACTCATTTAAATGGGTCAGAATAGAAACGTGCTATAATTTTACTTTTTAAGTCACTGCTAAAGATTTTTACTGATAGTTTTGACACAAACAATTGATGAGTAAGACATAATGCTGTATGATTTGTATAAACATTCCCAGTTTGATCACTAATCAACCAGACGACTCTTCCCTATGTTATGTGTTTGTACATATTTTGAACACCAAATCTTTTTCATTTCTCTTCAGGGTCGCGTCAGGACCAAGACCGTCAAGAAGGCCGCCAGGGTCATCATCGAGAAATACTACATGCGTCTGGGCAGTGACTTCCACACCAACAAGAGGGTGTGCGAGGAGATCGCCATCATCCCCAGCAAGCCTCTGCGTAACAAAATTGCAGGGTAAGGGGAATTTGCAGCTATTTTCGGGGCGTGTGTATAATGCAGAAACATGCACTCCTGTCAGTGTTTTATGATTTATCTAGTGCAGGTGATTGTGGTTGGTTGTTTGCAGCCTGGTTCAGCTTCTTGAGTTCACCTCAAACTTTGTGGTGACCTGAAAGTGAAGCAGCATAAAACAGGCTGTTTAGGGTCAACAGAGAAGAATTGCATGATGGGAAATCTGTAATTTCTTTAGCAAGAGGATTCCTAGAAATTGACAGGGACTATGTTCCAAATTGCATAATTGTTCTTTTTACTTTTAGCATATACTGTAGTTGCCCTGTACGGACTGTTGCATGCATTATGCAATCAATTGCGACATGAATACATATAACATACTTCTATAACATTGTTCCTTCGGCTGTCATCTGTCATAACGGCTGCTGTCAATAAGCTGTCATCTGTCTGTGCACCTCTGCTACTCAGTCGATGTGATGCATCTTTTGCTGTGCAGAGAAGTATGGGTCAGAATGGCCAGAAAAGCATGCCGGCTTGCATGCTGCAAGATGCGAACAGATGCGAACAGAGCATCCTGGTATTTGGAATACTGTATTTGACATTCTATATTTTGGGACGAACTAATTCTTTTTTTGGCATATTAAATAGTTTGGTAATGGAATGGACCAATGGTTTTTCACTGTGCAGTTTTATACGTTTTGGACTTTTCTGATTTGGGTATTGTGTGTGTATATATATATGGGTGTTTGGATTTGCACCTATTTGTTATTTGCACTCTTTATACTTGCATTTTTTACACTTTGCATAGTGACTTCTGCGCAGCAATTTCCCTCAGGATAAATAAAGTTTATTTATGTTGAACTAATAATATTTATCTGATTGTCACAGCAGGAGAGAGCATCGATGCTTACTGTTATCACAGCGTAATTATTCCTAAAAGATCAAATTTATAATTTTTAATAGCCACAGTTAAATTATCTTACAACAATTTGGATTTGTAGAAATCATGACTTAAATATATGACAAGCTGCATTCTGTGTGTTCTTATGGACTGCTATAGTTGTTTGTTAATTACACTTGTTAATATTCATGCATGTCTTTTAAAAAGCCCCCTTCTACCTCGCTCACAGTAGCAAAACTTATCAGAGAAAATCTTTCCTGGTTTCACACTTCAATATGTTTAATAACGGAATAAGAGACTCCTCTGGTACCGTTTGTCCGGGTCTTCATCAGGTGTGGAGTTTGAGAAGGCCATCTAGTGTACGGTCCTAATAGTGAACCAATGATGACCAGACAGTGTTTTGTTGAGCCCAACATTATATGTTATGGGGGCTTAGATAAGATTTAACTGTCCTTGTAGCTAGGGCCCTGGGGAAAAAAGATTAGTTCACAAAAAGGCTCTGTGCCAAAATATAGGCAGGAACTTGTCTCTTTTGTGATGTAAGACAATTAAACAAGTTAAACATTAGTATTTTGCCGTAGTTGTTTTAACTGTATTCTGCTTGGTCTGTTAATTAACTCGGTTTGAGACGAAGTGTCCACATCACAGTTTTCCTCTTCAGATTGTTTTCTATAAAATATATGGTCAGTGTGAATGGAAACCTGGTGGTTTATAGCTGTCTGAATGTTGCAGTCCTGTAAGTGCATCTCACAGACATTTGTTCTCGTGTGTCAGGTGCCAAAACACTGTTCTCTTTGCTGGAGCCTGCAGAGCTTCAAGAGTTGATGCTAAAATGTAGAGTGACAATCCACTGTAAATGTTTGTCGTCAGTGGAAGGGGAGTGCAGAGAGATTTCACAGCAGCACGTGCACAGAAACATTTAAAATAAACATCAGAGGTATATAAAGCTAAACAAGAAGTAAATACAAAGTATATAAGATCAATTAAATAGAAAATCCACAAGACAAAAGTGACGGTCAGCAAGATAAAGTGTATGTAAACCGTCCGTGTACGGACTATTAAGGTGATCATCGTGTTGTCGACTTGTTGCTTATACAAGTAGTAACCATGTTCTCCTGTTTCTCCTGTTTGTCCTCAGGTATGTGACACACCTGATGAAGCGCATCCAGCGCGGTCCAGTCAGAGGAATCTCCATCAAGCTGCAGGAGGAGGAGAGAGAGAGGAGGGACAACTACGTCCCAGAGGTCTGTTCACACTGCCTTACATGCAACGTGGAATCTGTTGCTTTGCTTTAAATACTCACATCTCTCTGTGTTTAACAGTTGTTTGGTTTGATAATTAGTAGTGTAACTGACAGAGAGTGATGACCTTTTAAACTTTCTAGTTGTGGCTGAAAAACCTTTAATGAACATGTTAGAAAGACAGTTCAGGCGGCTAATTTGTTGTTTTTTTATGTCTCATCCTCCAGATTTCTGCTCTGGACCAGGAGCTCATCGAGGTGGATCCAGACACAAAGGAAATGCTCAAGATGCTGGTAAGTGTAAAACATGTTTTGCTGCTTTTCTTAGTGACATATGACAAACTATTTGTTCTGATGACTTTGAGCTTTGGCCACATAATTAATAAAATGCCTTCAGAATAGTCGGTTTAGATAATTCTTGACTGCTTTTAACAAATGTCAGAATATTTTTTTCTGAATTGCAAAACTGTAATTTTGGAGACATAACTGTATACCTGTATTATTAAGGTTTTCCATCAATCCATGAAGACATCATGTAGATTATCTGTCATTAGCTTTTTGTAAATGCAGGATTTATTAAAGAAACTTCCCTACATAGAAACAAAAGGAACACTTTATAACGGGTGCACAAATCAAATTCTTAACTACATCACTCATGATGATTTACTGCAGGATGAATCATGGTTTCCCGTTGTTTACCATAAACAAATGATCAATTCACAATGACCAACAGTCACACTATAAATGATCAATAAAGGAATCTTAATTCACAATAACTTAATACATTCAATGATAAACGGCTGGATTCAAGTTACATAAAACTTTTAGGCCTCTAGACATTTGTTCTTTTAGTGCCTGTTCTCATAGGAAATTGTTTTGTTTTTTTACTACCAAACTGGTCTTTTAATGCAAATATTTACACGTTTTTGCATAATCAGATAGTATTCAAGCCCTATTTATTTTATTTTTTATTCTTTTGTAAAGTATTAATAAAAACAAATGATGTATGAAGTAACTGAATTAACTTAAATTATGATCAATTTAGTGTCAACTAAGAACTTATTGACCTGATAATAATGCAGGATTTATCATGAATTCTTGTTTGTCATAATTATCAAATGATGATCACGAGTCATGTTACATGTTTGTTTTATACCCTTATCATAAAGTGTTATGAAATAAATAACCCTGTGATGACTATTTCCTCTCTATCTGCCTACATCATGAATTGTTTCTCTTCCTCTTGTAGGATTTCGGTGGCCTTTCCAACCTTCAGGTCACTCAGCCAACTATTGGAATGAACTTCAAAACACCAAGAGGATTGTAAAATCATGTGGAATAATCCTTTTAATAAAAAGACATAATTATGAATAAGAATTGTTCTTCTTTTTTTACCTAGGGAGTGGTTGTAATATAACTAATATATTTTAACAGCCAGTAGTGGTAGCGCTTAAGGGTTGAGCCCCGAATGGGCAGCTATTCAATGGTCGCAGTGACGGGATAATAGTGGAATGAAACAAAAGGATCATTCATCATTTGGGTATTTGAAAATCAAAGAATAGGCCTACATGTGTTAATCTGAGCACTCATAAAAAAACGTAGCACTATCAGAGTGCTAAATATATATACTTTCTTATGACATACCACGAAGATTTTTTTATGACATTTTTATGGCTTACTTCACTGTGGTCTCTGTATGACTGTCTGATGATTTACAGTTTTTGACATTCTATACTATGACTTTTTAATTAGTTTTCATGGCATATAGTATATGAAATTTTTTCAACATTCTGTACTATGAATTTTTTTGTTTTTGGGCTATACTATGAATTTTTAATTAGTTTTCACATATTTTCTTTTTTTTTTACTTTTTTCAACATACTATTTTATGAAATTTTTTCAACATTCTGTACTATGAATTTTTTTGTTTTTGGACATGCTATACTATGAATTTTTTTTCCTTTTTTCCACATACTATACTATGACTTTTTCCGACATACTATAATGACTTTTTATGATTTTTTTGACATGCTGTACTATGACTATTTCGACATGGTATACTATAGAACAAAAAACTCCTGCACACTGTCTTCTTCACTTGCGTATAAATATCTTTTAGTAACAACGTTTCGGTACGTAGACCTTCATCAGGTTATTTTACAAGGAAATGAGGATGCATGCATTAAATAGAACTTGGGGTTCGTAAATAGGTTGATAGACCAATCAGATTGCCCCAATCACATGACATCAATCAGTCATCCACGAATCGGAACCATCAACAAAAAAGAATCAATTTACATTATATCGTGGCACTGAAAGCCTACAAACAACATGAAAACATACACATAATATCATATAGGAGGAATGACTGTAATGTCTTCAATCAAAAAACACATAAAGAAGATAATTATAGAAATTATAGATAGGCTGTAATGCCAAGATCAAAACTTTTCTTTTATAGGACAGGATTTTTAGGAGTTTGCAGAGGTTTGTCCCTAGAAAAGGAAGGAAAAGAAAGGACAAAATATGTCACATTATAAAGAACAAGTATTATACGTTTGAAATAAGTACAAATAAAATGAAATCGAATAGTGCATCGGAAAAATATTTCATAACATTACGTTTAATAATAATTCCTCATTCAAACCCTTGGGAGACAAGGTTTGTAGGGTGAATATCCAGAACGCCTCACGTTGTTTTAAAACAAGTCAAAGTCGCCACCTCTAGGTGGTGGTCTGACCTCCTGTCCTATAAAAGAAAAGTATTGACTTTTTTTTCTTTTTTCCACATACTATACTATGACTTTTTATTTCCTCACATGCTATCCTATGACTTTTTACGACATGCTATACTATGACTTTTTTTCCTTTTTTCCACATACTATGACTTGTTTTTTCACACATACTACACTATGAATTTTTACGACATATAATATGAGTTTTTTATCATTTCTTCGACATACTATACTATGACTTTTTTTCTTTCTTCGACATACTATACTATGACTTTTTTTATGACTTTTTACGACATACTATACTATGACTTTTTTTATGACTTTTTACGACATACTATACTATGACTTGTTTTTTACTATGAATTTTAACGACATACTATAATATGACTTTTTTATCATTTTTTCGACATACTATACTATGACTTATTTTCTTTTTTCGACATACTAGTCGACATACTAGTGAACAGTGAAAGGAACAGCTCCTTCCTATCTCCTATCTCCAGGCCATGGTCAAGCCCTACACCCCCGCCCGACCACTTGGCTCTGCTGCCTCGGGGCGATTGGTTGCCCCGTCGCTCAGAGGTCCCTGCGGCCGATCCACCCGGTCACAGCTTTTTTCTGTCCTGGCCCCTCAGTGGTGGAATGAACTCCCCACTGACGTCAGGACAGCAGAGTCGCTGCCCATCTTTCGGCGCAGGCTGAAAACTCACCTCTTCAAGAAGTACTACCCTGAGCCTTCCTCGTAGCACTTATTGTATTCGTATTAGTTTGTTGCACTTATTGTATTCGTATTAATTTGTTGCACTTATTGTTTTCGTAGTAATTTGCTTCTGCACTGTACTTTTGTTCTGGTTTATGCTTTTAGATGCTTGTTTAAGAAAGGAGATGCACTTATGACTTCTGGTGACTAGTAGTTCTCTTGAATACCTATGTTGAATACACTTATTATAAGTCGCTTTGGATAAAAGCGTCTGCTAAATGACTGTAATGTAATGTACTATACTATGACTTTTTTTCTTTTTTCGACATAATATACTATGACTTTGTTTTTTCTTTCGTCGACATATTATACGACATATATTATACTATAATATAACTTTTTTATGATTTTTTCGACATGCTATACTGACTTTTTTTTCCCCGACATACTATACTATGACTTTTTCCGACATGCTATACTATGCCTTTTTATGACTTTTTGTGACATACTATACTATGACTTTTTTTTCTTTTTTCGACATACTATACAATGACTTTTTACGACATACTATACTATGACTTTTTCCGACATGCCATACTATGCCTTTTTATGACTTTTTGTGACATACTATACTATGACTTTTTTTTTCTTTTTTCGACATACTATACAATGACTTTTTACGACATACTATACTATGACTTTTTACGACATACTATACAATGACTTTTTTCGACATACTATACAATGACTTTTTACGACATACTATACTATGACTTTTTACGACATACTATACAATGACTTTTTTCGACATACTATACAATGACTTTTTACGACCTACTATACAATGACTTTTTACGACATACTATACTATGATTTTTTTCGACATGCCATACTATGACTTTTTTTGTCTTTTTTCGACATACTATACTATGACTTTTTTTTTCTTTTTCCCCACACACTATACTATGACTTTTTATGACATACTATACTATGACTTTTTTCGACATGCTTTACTATGATTTTTTAGACATACTATACTATGACTTTTTTTTTCTTTTTTCAACATACTATACTATGGCTTTTTTTCACACACACTATACTATGACTTTTTTCGACAAACTATACTATGACTTTATTTTTCATTTTTCGACATACTATGCTATGACTTTTTGTGACTTTTTACGACATACTATAATAGGACATTTTTATCATTTTTTCCGACATAATATACTGTCTTTTTTACGACATACTATACTATGACTTTTTTTTTCTTTTTGACTTTTTTTACGACATACTATTGTTATGACCACATGGCTCAAGCATGGCATAACAAATTGGGAGACACGCAGTGACAACTTTTGGTATATTTATTTAACAATAAAAAGGCCCTAACAAGGAAATTTATCAGTGTAGATGGCAGCTTAACTATGTGTAATGAGAATGTACAACAAAACCAAAATAAAGACTTTTTTTTGGCAGCAGCTTCAGTCACCCAGCACTATGACCCCGACAGGCTGGATGTCTTCCTCCTTTTATAGGCCAATCAGGCCAATCAGGTCAATCAGTTGCACCTGCTGCAGAAAAGAAAGAGCCAAATGGCCCAATAGTAGCGCCTCCCCACCACACAGGGGAAGGACACCTTCCCTGACCGCCATGGTATACGTTACCAGGGGGACGTAACATACTATATTATGACTTTTTTTCACACACAACATACTATGACTTTTTTCATCATGCTATACTATGACTTTTTATGACATAATATACTATGACTTTTTACGACATACTATGACTTTTTTTTTTCTTTTTTTCGACATACTATACTATGACTTCTTATTTCTTTTTTCGACATGCTATACTATTCTATGACTTTTTATGACATACTATACTATGACTTTTTTTGACATGCTTTACTATGACTTTTTCCATCATGCTATACTATGACTTTTTTCGACTTGCCATACTATGACTTTTTTTTTCTTTTTTCGACATACTATACTATGACTTTTTTCATCATGCTATACTATGACTTTTTTTTTTCTACATACTATAGTATGACTTTTTTCGACATACTATACTATGACTTTTTTTTTTTTCTTTTTTTTTTCGACATACTATACTATGACTTTTTATGACATACTATACTGTGACTTTTTTTTTTTTCTTTTTTCGATATACTATACAATGACCTTTTTCGACATACTATAGTATGACTTTTTTTCCCCACACACTATTCTATGACTTTTTATGACATACTATACTATGACTTTTTTTTTCTTTTTTCGACATACTATACTATGACTTTTTTCAACATACTATAGTATGACTTTTTTTCCCTACACACTATTCTATGACTTTTTATGACATACTATACTATGACTTTTTTCGACATGCTTACTGACTTTTTTATGATTTTTTTTTACATACTATACTATGACTTTTTTTTCCCACACACTATACTATGACTTTTTCTGACATACTATACTGTGACTTTCTTTTTTTTCGACATACTATACTATGACTTTTTTTTCGACATACTATACTATGACTTTTTTTTTTTTTCACACTATACTATGACTTTTTATGACATACTATACTATGACTTTTTTTTCCTTTTTTCGACATACTATACTATGACTTTTTTCGACATACTATACTATGACTTTTTTTTCATCAACATGCTTTACATGACTTTTTTATACTATGACTTTTTTCCCCACACACTATTCTATGACTTTTTATGACATACTATACTATGACTTTTTTCGACATGCTATACTATGACTTTTTTTTTTTATTTTTTCGACATACTATACTATGACTTCTTATTTCTTTTTTCGACATGCTATACTATGACTTTTTTTTTATTTTTTCGACATACTATACTATGACTTCTTATTTCTTTTTTCGACATGCTATACTATGACTTTTTTCATCATGCTATACTATGACTTTTTTTTTCTTTTTTCGACATACTATACTATGACCTTTTTTTCCCACACACTATACTATGACTTTTTTCGACATACTATACTATGACTTTTTTCATCATGCTATACTATGACTTTTTTTTTTCTACATACTATAGTATGACTTTTTATGACATACTATTACTGTGACTTTTTTTTTCTTTTTTCAACATACTATACTATGACTTTTTTTTTTATGACTTTTTTTTTCGACATGCTATACTATGACTTTTTTATGATTTTTTCGACATACTATACTATGACTTTTTATGACATACTATACTATGACTTTTTTCGACATGCTATACTATGACTTTTTTATGATTTTTTCGACATACTATACTATGACTTTTTATGACATACTATACTATGACTTTTTTTTTTTTATTTACTATAATGATTTTTTTCGACATACTATACTATGACTTTTTATGACATACTATACTATGACTTTTTTCATTTTTATTTACTATAATGATTTTTTTCGACATACTATACTATGACTTTTTTTTTACTATGACTTTTTTTTGACATACTATACTATGACATACTATACAATGACTTTTTTGACATACTATAGTATGACTTTTTTTCCCCACACACTATTCTATGACTTTTTATGACATACTATACTATGACTTTTTTTTCCTTTTTTCGACATACTATACTATGACTTTTTTCGACATACTATACTATGACTTCTTATTTCTTTTTTCGACATACTATACTATTCTATGACTTTTTTCGACATACTATACTATGACTTTTTTCATCATGCTATACTATGAATTTTTTTTTTCTACATACTATAGTATGACTTTTTATGACATACTATTACTGTGACTTTTTTTTTCTTTTTTCAACATACTATACTATGACTTTTTTATGATTTTTTCGACATGCTATACTATTTTTATTTTTTTGACATACTATACTATGACTTTTTCATATTTTTTCGACATACTATACTATGACTTTTTATGACATACTATACTATGACTTTTTTCGACATGCTATACTATGACTTTTTTATGATTTTTTCGACATACTATACTATGACTTTTTATGACATACTATACTATTTTTTTTTTTCATTTTTATACTATACTATACTATAATGACTTCTTTTTTTCGACATACTATACTATGACTTTTTTTTCCCACACACTATACTATGACTTTTTCTGACATACTATACTGTGACTTTTTTTTTCTTTTTTCAACATACTATACTATGACTTTTTTCGACATGCTATACTATGACTTTTTTATGACTTTTTTCGACATACTATACTATGACTTTTTTTTTTATGACATACTATACTATGACTTTTTTTCATTTTTATTTACTTTTAATGATTTTTTTCGACATACTATACTATGACTTTTTTTTATGACTTTTTGACATACTATACTATGACTTTTTTCTACATACTATACTATGACTTTTTATGACATACTATACTGTGACTTTTTTTTTTTCATTTTTATTTACTATAATGATTTTTTTCGACATACTATACTATGACTTTTTATGACATACTATACTATGACTTTTTTCATTTTTATTTACTATAATGATTTTTTTCGACATACTATACTATGACTTTTTATGACATACTATACTGTGACTTTTTTTTTTTTTTTTGACATACTATACAATGACTTTTTTTCGACATACTATACTTTTTATGACTATTTTTTCCCCACACACTATTCTATGACTTTTTATGACATACTATACTATGACTTTTTTTTTTTTTTTCGACATACTATACTATGACTTTTTTCGACATACTATACTATGATGACTTTTTTTTTTCTATGACTTTTTTCGACATACTATACTATGACTTTTTTCACATACTATACTATGACTTTTTTTTTTACACTATTCTATGACTTTTTTGACTATATACTATGACTTTTTATGACATACTATACTATGACTTTTTTTTTTTCGACATACTATACTATGACTTTTTTTTTGATTTACTTACATACTATACTATGACTTTTTTGACATTTTTTCGACACTATACTATTCTATGACTTTTTTCGACATACTTACTATGACTTTTTATGACTATTTTTCGACATACTATACTATGACTTTTTTTTATTTTTCGACATACTATACTATGACTTCTTATTTCTTTTTTTCGACATGCTATACTATTCTATGACTTTTTTCGACATGCTTTACTATGACTTTTTTCATCATGCTATACTATGACTTTTTTTTTCTTTTTTCGACATACTATACTATGACCTTTTTTTCCCACACACTATACTATGACTTTTTTCTACATACTATACTATGACTTTTTATGACATACTATTACTGTGACTTTTTTTTTTCTTTTTTCAACATACTATACTATGACTTTTTATGACATACTATTACTTTTTTATGACTTTTTTTTTTACTATTTTTTGACATACTATACTATGACTTTTTTCGACATGCTATACTATGACTTTTTTTTTTTTTCGACATTTTATGACTTTTTTTCGACATACTATACTATGACTTTTTATGACATACTATACTATGACTTTTTTCATTTTTATTTACTATAATGACTTTTTTCGACACACTATACTATGACTTGATTTACATTTACATTTTAATGTCATAGTATAGTATGACTTTTGAATTATTTTTTTTATGACATGACTTTTCATGACAATTTCTATGACATGTTATACTGTTACTACATTTTCTCACAATGTCTGTTCTGCAGTTCTGTATTTCGTGTTTTGCAGGTAACCTGTAAGTGCTCCGACCATCCTCCCCAGGAGTTCCTACCACCTGTTGTCTGGCTTTTAAAAACCTTGTCAAGCTCAGTCAGCATTCTCTCTCACAACACCTGCAGAAAGTTTCATCAGCAATGTCATCAGCCACTATTTTCAGTTCCTGTGTTAATTTTTGGTATGCAATAAACCTTTTCTTTCAAATTGTACTTTTTTTGCTTGACTCCTATATTTCATGTTTATGTAGCATTCTACAAAATAAACTTGACTTGACAACATGTCTTTACTTCTAGTATGTTTTGAAGTACTCAACTATGATATTTTTGACATACTTTGACTTTCTTTACAACATACTATGATATGACATGACATTTTTTGAAGCATCTTCCCATGACTTTTTTATGACATACTAAACTATGACTTTCATGACATTTTATAAAGTATTGCTATATCTTTCTATTCCATTTTCATGGCATACTCGACTATGACTTGTTTATGATCGATTGATGAAAGACTATATTATGACTCTTTAATGACACTTTAATGAAATGTCATTTTTAATGACATACTATACTATGAATTGTTTTATGACTTTTTCTACATTACTTTTTGTGACTATTTTGTGACAATTCATGACATAATATACTATGACCTTTTTTTTTCATTTCGTCATACTATACTATGGCTTTTTTTCCACATACCATACAATGACTTTTTACGACATACTATACTATGACTTTTTTTCACACACACTGTACTATGACTTTTTTCAACATACTATACTATGACTTTTTTCGACATACTATACTATGACTTTTTTTCCCCACACACTATACTATGACTTTTTTGACATACTATACTGTGACTTTTTTTTTCGACATGCTTTACTTTTGACTTTTTCATCATGCTATACTATGATTTTTTTTTTTTTTATGACATACTATACTATGACTTTTTTCGACATACTATACTATTTTTTTTTTTTTTTTTCGACATACTATACTATGACTTTTTGACATACTATACTATTTTTTTTTTTTTTTTCGACATACTATACTATGACTTTTTTTGTCTTTTTTCAACATACTATACTATGGCTTTTTTTCACACACACTATACTATGACTTTTTTTGACATACTATACTATGACTTTTTTTTTCTTTTTCCCCACACACTATACTATGACTTTTTATGACATACTATACTATGACTTTTTTCGACATGCTATACTATGACTTTTTTTGACATACTATACTATGACTTTTTTTCTGACATACTATAGTATGACTTTTTTTCGACATACTATACTATGACTTTTTTCGACACACTATACTATGACTTTTTTCGACATACTATACTATGACTTTTTTCGACACTATACTATACTATGACATACTATTTTATGACTTTTTTTTTTTTGACATACTATACTATGATTTTTTTTTTCTATTTTTTCGACATACTATACTATGGCTTTTTTTCACACACTATACTATGACTTTTTATGACATAATATACTATGACTTTTTTCGACATACTATACTATGACTTTTTTCGACATGCTATACTATGACTTTTTTTTTTTTTCACATACTATACTATGACTTTTTTTTTTTATACTATGACTTTTTTCGACATACTATATATGACTTTTTTTTTTTTTTTCGACATACTATACTATGACTTTTTATGACATACTATACTATGACTTTTCTTTTTTTTTCGACATTCTATACTATGACTTTTTTTTTCTTTTTTCGACATACTATATTATGACTTTTTTTTTTTTTTTCACACACACTATACTATGACTTTTTTCAACATACTATACCATGACTTTTTTTTGATTTTTTCCCCACACACTATACTATGACTTTTTATGACATACTATACTATGACTTTTTTCGACATGCTTTACTATGACTTTTTTCATCATGCTATACTATGACTTTTTTTTTTTTTCTGACATACTATACTATGACTTTTTTTTTTGACATACTATACTATGACTTTACATACTATACTATGACTTTTTTTTCGACAAACTATACTATGACTTTTTTCGACATGCTATACTATGACTTTTTATGATTTTTTGACATACTATACTATGACTTTTTTTTTATACTATTTTTTTGACATACTATACTATGGCTTTTTTTCACACACTATACTATGACTTTTTATGACATAATATGACTTTTTATGACATGCTTTTTTTTCGACATACTATACTATGACTTTTTTCGACATGCTATACTATGATTTCTTATTTCTTTTTTCGACATGCTATACTATTCTATGATTTTTTATGACATACTATACTATGACTTTTTTTTTCTTTTTTCGACGACTATACTATGACTTTTTTATGACTTTTTTACTATGACTATTTTTCCATCATGCTATACTATGACTTTTTTCGACATGCTATACTATGACTTTTTTTTTTTTTTTTCGACATACTATACTATGGCTTTTTTTCACACACACTATACTATGACTTTTTTCGACATACTATACTATGACTTTTTTCGACATACTATACTATGACTTTTTATGACATACTATACTATGACTTTTTTCGACATGCTTTACTATGACTTTTTTCATCATGCTATACTATGATTTTTTTTTACATACTATAGTATGACTTTTTTGACATACTATACTATGACTTTTTTTTTTTCTTTTTTCGACATACTATACTATGACTTTTTTTTTTTCGACATGCTATACTATGACTTTTTTTTTATGATTTTTTCGACATACTATACTATGACTTTTTATGACATACTATACTATGACTTTTTTTTTTTTTTTTTTCGACATACTATACTTTTTTATGACCTTTTTCGACATACTATACTATGACTTTTTTTTTTTTTTCGACATACTTTACTTTGACTTTTTTCATCATGCTATACTATGACTATGACTTTTTTCCCCACACACTATTCTATGACTTTTTATGACATACTATACTATGACTTTTTTCGACATACTATACTATGACTTTTTTTAATTTTTTCGACATACTATACTATGACTTTTTTGACATTTATACTATGACTTTTTTTTTTTCAACATACTATACTATGACTTTTTTCGACATGCTATACTATGAATTTTTCATGATTTTTTCGACATACTATACTATGACTTTTTATGACATACTATACTATGACTTTTTTTTGCTATTTTTTTTTCGACACTATACTATGACTTTTTTTTTTCAACATGCTATACTATGACTTTTTTTTATGATTTTTTCGACATACTATACTATGACTTTTTTGACATAATATACTATGACTTTTTGACGACATACTGTACTGACTTTTTTCGACATGCTATACTATGACTTTTTTCCCCACACACTATTCTATGACTTTTTATGACATACTATACTATGACTTTTTTCGACATACTATACTATGACTTTTTTTTTCTTTTTTCGACATACTATACTATGACTTTTTTCCCCCACACACTATACTATGACTTTTTATGACATACTATACTATGACTTTTTTTTTCTTTTTTCAACATACTATACTATGACTTTTTTCGACATGCTATACTATGAATTTTTCATGATTTTTTCGACATACTATACTATGACTTTATGACATACTATACTATGACTTTTTTTTTTTTATACTATTTTTCGACATACTATACTATGACTTTTTTTTGATTTTTTTCGACATGCTATACTATGACTCTTTTATGATTTTTTCGACATACTATACTATGACTTTTTTTGACATAATATACTATGACTTTTTTCGACATACTGTACTGACTTTTTTCGACATGCTATACTATGACTTTATTTTTCCACACACTATACTATGACTTTTTGACATACTATACAATGACTTTTTTCGACATACTATACTATGACTTTTTTTCCCCACACACTATTCTATGACTTTTTATGACATACTATACTATGACTTTTTTTTTCGACATGCTATACTATGATTTTTTTTCGACATACTATACTATGACTTTTTTTTTTTCCCGACACACTATACTATGACTTTTTTTGACATACTATACTATGACTTTTTTTTCCTTTTTTCGACATACTATACTATGACTTTTTATGACATACTATACTATGACTTTTTTTTTCTTTTTTCGACATACTATACTATGACTTTTTTCGACATACTATACTATGACTATGACTTTTTTCGACATGCTATATTATGACTTTTTTATGTTTTTTTCGACGTACTATACTATGACTTTTTATGACATACTATACTATGACTTTTTATGACATACTATACTATGACTTTTTTATGATTTTTTCGACATACTATACTATGACTTTTTTTACGACATACTATACTATTTTTATGACATACTATACTATGACTTTTTTTTTTTTTGACTTTTTTCGACATACTATACTATGACTTTTTTCGACATACTATACTATGACTTTTTTTTTTTTCGACATACACTATACTATGACTTTTTTATGATTTTTTCGACGTACTATACTATGACTTTTTATGACATACTATACTATGACTTTTTTATGATTTTTTCGACATACTATACTATGACTTTTTTTTCTTTTTCACACATACTTTTTGACTTTTTTTGACATACTATACTATGACTTTTTTCGACATGCTATACTATTTTTTCATGACTTTTTTCGACATACTATACTATGACTTTTTTCGACATGCTATACTATGACTTTTTTTTTTATGACTTTTTTTTTCGACATACTATACTATGACTTTTTATGACATAATATACTATGATTTTTTTTTTTCGACATACTATACTATGACTTTTTTTTTTTCGACATGCTATACTATGACTTTATTTTTCCACACACTATACTATGACTTTTTGACATACTATACAATGACTTTTTTCGACATACTATAGTATGACTTTTTTTCCCCACACACTATTCTATGACTTTTTATGACATACTATACTATGACTTTTTTTTTTTTCCTTTTTTCGACATACTATACTATGACTTTTTTTTTTTTCGACATACTATACTGACATGACTATGACTTTTTTTCTTTTTTCGACATACTATACTATGACTTTTTATGACTATTTTTTCGACATACTATACTTTGACTATGACTTTTTTCAACATGCTATACTATGACTTTTTTTTTCCCCACAAACTATTCTTTTTTTATGACATACTATACTATGACTTTTTTTTTTCGACACATATACTATGACTTTTTTTTAATTTTTTCGACATACTATACTATGACTTCTTATTTCTTTTTTCGACATGCTATACTATGACTTTTTTTTTTCGACATACTATACTATGACTTTTTTTTTTCTATGACTTTTTTCATGCTATACTATGACTTTTTTTCCCCACACACTATTCTATGACTTTTTATGACATACTATACTATGACTTTTTTCGACATGCTATACTATGACTTTATTTTTCATTTTTTCGACACTATACTATACTTTTTATGACATTATTTATGACTTTTTTCGACATACTATACTTTTTATGACATTTTTATGACTTTTTTCGACATACTATACTATGACTTTTTTTTTTTTTTTCGACACACTATACTATGACTTTTTTCGACATACTATACTATGATTTTTTTTTTTTACATACTATACTATGACTTTTTATTTTGACATACTATTCTATGACGTTTTTCTTTGACATACTATACTATGACTTTTTTTTTCTTTTTTCAACATACTATACTATGACTTTTTTCGACATGCTATACTATGACTTTTTTATGATTTTTTCGACATACTATACTATGACTTTTTATGACATACTATACTATGACTTTTTTTTTTACTATGACTTTTTTCGACATGACATACTATACTATGACTTTTTCTATGATTTTTGACATGCTTTACTATGACTTTTTTTTTTTTCAACATACATACTATACTATGACTTTTTTTCCCCACAAACTATTCTATGACTTTTTATGACATACTATACTATGACTTTTTTCGACATTTTTGACTTTTTTCGACATGCTATACTATGACTTTTTTTTTATTTTTTCGACATACTATACTATGACTTCTTATTTCTTTTTTCGACATACTATTCTATGACTTTTTTCGACATACTTTACTATGACTTTTTTCATCATGCTATACTATGACTTTTTTTCCCCACACACTATTCTATGACTTTTTATGACATACTATACTATGACTTTTTTCGACATGCTATACTATGACTTTATTTTTCATTTTTCGACATACTATACTATGACTTTTTTGACTTTTTCGACATACTATACTATGATTTTTATTTTTTTCCGACATACTATACTATGACTTTTTTTCACACTATACTATACTATGACTTTCATATGACTATTTTATACTATGACTTTTTTTTTTCTACATACTATAGTATGACTTTTTATTTTCTACATACTATAGTATGACTTTTTATGACATACTATACTATGACTTTTTTTTCCTTTTTTCGACATACTATACTATGACTTTTTTCGACATGCTATACTATGACTTTTTTTATTTTTTCGACATACTATACTATGACTTTTTATGACATACTATACTATGACTTCTTATTTCTTTTTTCGACATGCTATACTATTCTATGACTTTTTTCGACATGCTTTACTATGACTTTTTTCATCATGCTATACTATGACTTTTTTTCCCCACACACTATTCTATGACTTTTTATGACATAATATACTATGACTTTTTTCGACATACTATACTATGACTTTTTTTCGACATGCTATACTATGACTTTTTTATGATTTTTTCGACATACTATACTATGACATTTTTATGGTTTTTTTCGACATGCTATACTATTCTATGACTTTTTTCGACATGCTTTACTATGACTTTTTTCATCATGCTATACTATGACTTTTTTTTTTCCTACATACTATAGTATGACTTTTTATTTTCTACATACTATAGTATGACTTTTTTCGACATACTATACTGTGACTTTTTTTTCTATGCCTTTTTTTTTCAACATACTATACTATGACTTTTTTATGATTTTTTCGACATACTATACTATGACTTTTTATGACATACTATACTATGACTTTTTTCGACATGCTATACTATGACTTTTTTATGATTTTTTCGACATACTATACTATGACTTTTTATGACATACTATACTATGACTTTTTTCATTTTTATTTACTATAATGACTTTTTTCGACACACTATACTATGACTTTTTATGACATACTATGACTTTTATTTTATTTTTTCGATATACTATACCATGACTTTTTTTGACATACTATGCTATGACTTTTTTATGATTTTTTCGACATGCTATACTATGACTTTTTACGACATACTATACTATGACTTTTTTTTTCTTTTTTCGACATACTATACTATGACTTTTTACAACATGTCAGACAACCCTCCCCCTGACAACAAAACCAGAACTTCTTTTTGTAGCTGTTACCCATGCTTTCTTAAAAGCCACAGAACTCCTTTGAGAAAAATAGTAATCGTAGGTAAAACACTTCCTTTGGATAAGTACCTCATGCAACCATTTTCAGATGGTAATGAGCATCACATACTGCACACACAGCTCCAGTTCACTGTTAAAAAAATAATTTATTGCAGCATGGAATTTTTATTTCAAATACTGATAGTTTTCCTATCAATAATACATGTTTGCATCAACTTCAATCCAACAGTTTAACAAGACAGTAACATCTGACAACATGACACTTCTCAGGTATTTTTTTCTCACAGCTAAGACAGTCTGACACACAGACACAAACAATGTTTCTCTCCACCACATTAATGTTGACAAAATGAAATATTTGTTCACACAAAATTTGTTCTACACTGTACAAACACTATAGTTTGGTTGAATACAGAACAGAGTTTTAGAGATAATACTGAACTTACAAAACTGAAGTTGCATCCAGTGGTTTTGAAGTGCTGCACAATGAATCCGAAACCTTTACTGCTGTAATGTATTTAATTAATTTATCCATTAAAGTCACTTTAGGGATGAACCCTTAGCATTATGGTCAAAATATAAAAACATTGTTAACTGAAACAGTAATTGGTGATATTCTGAGCTTGTTGCATTTCTAGTACAGTTTTATTGTGCGCATTTTCATTTATTTGTAGATAATTGTGCAGTCACATCCAGCAGCTACAGTGTCTTATATTGTAGCAAAAAATGTATCAGCGATCTTAAAGAACAGTTTGTGATTTGGGGAGGGCATTGACACCAAATCAAAAATCAAGGGTGTCTTTCTGAAACTGAGATTTTTGCAAAAAAGTTTAATAGTATTAAAAGAAAGAAAATTCTACAGACCCCGTGAGGTGACATAGGGTATGAATGCTTTAGTAATGGCGATGCTTTCCCCCTGACTTAAGCCTGCAAGGCTTTAATTTCTACGACCACAAGTGCAGAAACATCTACAAAAGAAAATGCACTGTAGGTACACGTTTCATTTGAGTGAGTTATTTGTGCATTTCATACATAATCACAAAGAGACTTTTGGCATATCAAAAATGCTAAAAATTTGCTTGTATGTGCCAGGTTGGATTTAGCTAAATACTCTCACCCATCCCTAACCATGATGTTACAGGCAAGACTCTGAGGTCTAAAATATACGATGGAAAGGAGTTAAAACAGTTAATCTAAACCAATAAAGTTCAGCAGAAACCAGAAATTTGTAGATGCTCTGAAGTTGCTTTTTAAAAACATTATCAGCTACAGACTGTGCAATACTCACCAGCTGTTTTGCATCAAGCCAATTGACAGGAGAAAAGACTATGTCAGTGTACAGTGGTTGAGCGAAGGCAATCCAGGGAGATAATACGATTTAAGTGCTGCTTTTCTGGAGTGTTGATGTTTTTCAGTGCTGGAGTGCTGTACCAAAAATATATCCCTGTAGTTGAAGATTTTTGGGCTTACATAGAACGCAATAAGTGCTGTTGTTTTTTGATGTGTGTCACAATGCTAGGGTGTGTTGCTACACTCAATAATTTACTCTATTGAGAGCAGTGTTTATGACACTGTGTCATCACTGACAGGTGTAAAGTTGCACAATTATCTATAAAAAACTGGACTTTACATTATGGGATTGTTAGCAGAAAAAAAGTAAATGAACAGTACACTAATTTTGGACGGAATAGCAGCTGGAAAATGTTGTAGATCACAGACTAATAATGTAAAACTACGTTGAGGATGGACTTTTCCTTTGACATCACTGCTCGTTAAGTTTTCTTACTACCGTATGTCTACTGTGCGTCAGGTCAGCCTTTTGACATCAGGTTTGGTTCTTCCATTTAACACATCCAACGTAATGGTATTGATCCTGTCTGGAGGTACCTAAGTCATGGCAGTGATAATTCTCATCCTGTCAGCTCAGATTGAAATGGGACAGGTGAGCATGCGATCCTCCAGCATAACGCTTAGCACGAGGAACACAAAGTACAGTATGAACATGGTCAGGCCCAACTTTCGGCTCATCTTCCAGCGACAGACGGCGATGGAGATGATGACGAAGAGGAGCATGACGAAGAGCAGCACGATGGCACAGAACAGGCCGTTGGAGCTGACGGTTACTGGCTCGCCGTTGTGTAACAGAGCGTAAATGAGCCACGGGACGGGCAGACTAAAACCAGAGAGGACAGACGGGTTTCTGTCAACATACTTTATCTGACCAGTACATCTAAACACTAGACAGCAGAGGAAAGTAAGCCAGTATTCTAAACTACTTCCACTTTACCCAAGTACATTTTGGTCAGTGTAAACTGTCAAAATTATATCCCTCTTCTTTGTTTCTGTCATTTTTAATGGTGATTTCCATAAAAATACAGAATTCAAATGATTATGAAATAAATTATTGTATTTTTTATTTAAATAATTGCTTTGATTTAAACAATTATTGGTATTAGTAGATACTGATATATATATATATATATATATATATATATATATATATATATATATATATATATATATATAGAGAGAGAGAGAGATAGAGAGAGATATACTTTTTTTTATACTTTAAGCACATCTTGTTAATGATCCTTACTTTTTTCATTTAACTTAAGTAGGATTTTGTATGAAGACTTACTTGTTTGGAGTATTTTACATTGTTGTATTGATATTTTTGCTAAAGTAAAGTTACTGAGAACTTGTTCTACTGCTGCAATTAGATGAAAGCAGAACAAATTACAGCTGGTACTCACCCCACAGTGATATCAAAGATATTACTGCCCACTGAGCTGGACACGGCCATGTCCCCCAGGCCTTTACGGGCCACGATCACACTGGTGATCAGGTCGGGGATCGACGTCCCGGCCGCCAGGATGGTCAGGCCCATGATTTCCTCTGAGATACCTATAGTCTCTCCCACCTGTAAAACAAGAACTTACTCTGAGTTTTCCGAAAAAACAGCAGGGACTCCAGAATGTTGTTTTTAAATCTCGTTTTTTGCACAAATTAAACAAGCAATAACCTGTTGTTATGTTTACAATACTGCTTTAAAGTTTAATTCACCATCTGTAGAGACCTGAGACATTTTCCACATTCCACTATCAAACAAATAGGTCACTGGTTTTTAAATTCCTGTAAACATGACTTGTGTGAAGTGTCAACCAACCTGATGAGCCCACCACACCATCAGGTAGGAGAAAACTCCGATCCACAGGATGGAGCCGATAAACGAGATGGCAAAATACCGTTTGGCCTCCTGGGAAATAAGAAACAAGTTCAGAGAAACTTACACGGCTCATTATTACTTGTCATTAAAACAGAAATTGATCCAGATAAATAAATGGTGCTCTTTATTAAAACATGTCAAACTGACGTGTTTGTGTGTGACATTTGTCTCATTTCCAAAACTTTACACAGGGTCCACACAGGCATAACATAATTAATGTAAAGGACTTTCCACAAACTTCTTCAAGCACTTTTTTATTTTTATTTTTAAGGACCTCATCAAAGGCAAATAATTCATTTAAAAAAATATTTTCCAAACTGTATATCACCGCAACCATGAGAGGGCTTGAGCATTCAATAACGTGCACAAAAACATAAGGCTGATTGGTCAGTAACATACGAGATTAGCTACGGACAGACTCACACACTGAGTAAGTCAGGACAAAATAGTTACAAGTGCTCATAAAAAACAAAAAACAATTCCCCTGTCAAAACCTTTATTTCCCCCTGTTTTCCAAGATTCATTTATTTTTTAAAGAAAATTTATAAAGATGCAAAACTTATGTTTGTAGTGTTGATGTCCAGTGAGATCCATGTATCTCTAAAAAGTCTACTTTTCATGAGCCCTGTTTTCAGCTTTGAAACGATGCATTTTCCAGCTGATCAAAGAGGTTTTTGAAATGAATTATTATGCTTAAGAAGTAGGAGATTTTTCTCAACACATAAAGGAACACTTCAGATGTGTTGATGTCAAATATTTATGATGAACTGTAATACATGATCTTCACTGCACAGGAAGGGGACAATAAACTGTCATTTGAAAAGTAATTTAAGCTGTCACAAAAATGTGTGACAAGGATGTAAGGAAACAGAAGTATAAAGTAGCAGAAACTGTACAAGTACAAGGACTTGGAATTTGCATTGTACTCACCGGGTTGCGGACGTCAGGCAGCGTGAGCCACAGTGGGAACACGATGGGCAGCAGGAACAGGTAGGTGGCCTGCTTGCTTCTGGTTTCAGGCCACTTTAAAGACAACGGTTCACTCTCCTCCTCCACCTCCTCTTCCTCCTTTTCCTCGTCCTCCTTGTCTCCATCATCATCATCATCATCATCATCATCATCATCACCCTCACCAGAGTCGACGCTATCCTCATCACTGCTCTTGTCCCCAGCGCTGCCCTCCGAGCCCTCTGATCCCACTGCTGCCCCCTGGAGGAGAAACCACACCAGTGAAACAAAGTGTTTGTTCTAACAAAGTGTTCACCAAACTTTTTCTGTCATGCTAAAACTTCACGTCTCCCTAATGCATATCAAATTGATTTCATTATTATGAGCAATGCTGGGAAAACATGGCACCAAAGGAGCAATGCTTGATTTAATTTAAAATACTATTATCAAAAACATGAACAGCATGTTTCTCTGTCTCACGTTTGTTGTGCTGAACTCTGCAGCAGAACAAATGTGTCAATCTTGTACTTTACATTTTATTTTTATTTCTGCAGAACCTGAATCATGATAGCAACACTAATATCTGACCACTCTTTTTCACAGCAAAAACTTTAAAAACTTCACCGCAGGAAAAGCACAGTTGGAACCAATAATTGCTCACTTCCAGAAATGAACGCAGCTATTAATAATTATATTTGTAATATCTTTTTTGAAAAGTCAAAATCTGCTGAAGTGGAGGAATATAACTAAGTACATTTACTTAATATCTGCACTTGAGGTACTTGTACTTTAGTTTTCCCATCACATCGGCCTTCACAGAGGAAAGTCACTCACTCAAAAGCATAAAAATCAAGGGTTCGTGAGTCATGGAGGTCGGCTAATGAGGCAGGAGTCCACTGATTTCTCCTCTAACCTCACATCAGCAGCTGGAAGTTCCTCATTGTGACTTAATTTTTTTTATAATCAAAATTGACAAAATTCGACTTTGTTTAGGCTGAATGCTCCCAGTGATAACGATAAGAGTTAATAGTTCACAAGTTCATCAATACCTCCTATTTCCCAGCTGTCCCAAGTTGCAATTAACATATATACAAACATGGAGTATGGCAGGAGGCTAGAGATGCTGATGATTCTTTATCTCAGGAAATGTTACTTTGAAGTAGTTGTTCATGTTTTGCAACACAATACAGGGAAAAGTACATCATGTGTAGGTAGTAGATTCTAAAAGCCACTACTTCAAAAATAGATGATCGAAATAGTTTTCTAAATCTCAACTTAAAACTGATCTGTGTAAATAATAGCTTGTGTTCATGTTCTATTCTAGTCATTGTATTGAAATCAACTGTGTGAACCTTTGACTCGTCTGGCTGGTCGGCCGTCTTCTCGCTCTTCTCTTCCGTCTTTTGAGGCTGTGAGGTTGACGGCTCGGCGGCAGCAGCAGCAGCACTGGCTGGCTCAGTCGGCTTTGGATCATCATCTGGAAAAGAGGAACAACACACAGAAGGACACGGACATTTATAAATATATTATATTCATACTGGATCTCCCCACAAACAGATCGGCAGTTAAACTGTGAATACTCCAATACTCATATTAAGTTGTTCAGTCATCCTTTCTCATCACTGTCATCACTCAAAAAGTCCAAGTGTAGATGATTCAGTAAACAGTTTTTTCTCTTTGACAAAAACTGCTCACACACACACACACACACACACACACACACACACACACACACACACACACACACACACACACACACACACACACACACACACACACACACACACACACACACACACACACACTTTAAAATCCTCTCATGGTGTTGGCAATCGTCTAGCAGGAGGTGCTTTTTATTTCACACTTTGAGACGAAACAAATCATACTTTTACGTTGAATCTGACAAAATGATTATGCTGTGTGGGCCGGTAGGAAGTGCCAGTGGGAGTGATTGGAGTGCTTGGAGATAAACATGCTCTAGTAATGGAGGAAAAGGGATTCTCACACACACACAAACACACACACGGTCCCATCTGCATGTTAATCCGCGGGCTGATTGATTCAGTCTTGTTGAGGCCTCTCCAGACTCCCTGCAGCCCCACTTTGCTCTGCACCTCAGACTCTGAAGGACCTCATTACTCCGTACTGTGACGCACAAACACAACGAGTGAAAGGCTCCGCTGATTGTGGCGAACAACCTCCTACAACCCTTAAAACCATCTCTGATGACCAATAAGCAACCAACCTATTATATGAGTGCTGCCCTTCCAGCATACACATTTTTCTAAATAAAGAAATCGTATTATTGAAAAAAATACCACCAAACCGTCACTAAATACAATATTTACTACAATATAAAGATACAGATACAGATGGTATAAGCGGCCATTACATGGTTGGTACTCATTCTTATTAAAACACTATCATGCAAATATGAGCAGGTTACCATGAGAACTAAGTGCATGTTAACAAGCAGATAATAGTCTTCAAGTTAAGGCTGCTGAAGCACAATCAAGATCAAATCAAACATAAGTTTATAGCTGTTAATGGAGTATGTTTTAAGTGGAGAATTCTCTGGTTTAAAGGTTGAGTAAATTACAGAAAACAACCCTAGATGCAGTTTTTGGGGGATTAAAGCTGGAGTTAGACATCTTCTCCTGATCTGGAATTTGACCTGCTGCTGCAAAGAATGTGACCACAGTACAGAACAAACCATTTTTAAAATTTTATTTAGCCAACAATGTAGCACAACATGTGTCTTTTACTCTGCTGCCCCACTCAAACCAAACTTTATATATTTTGAGTTTGAGTTTCCGCCTGCTCGCAGTCTTTGTGCTAAGCTAGGCTAATACACTTATCGCACTTATTTCATGAAATTGATATAAATCTATGTGACTGTTGGCTTTTATCAAACTGTCAGATTGTTTTCAACAAAATCCTAACATACAACTCACCTTCAGAGTGGCGCTGATGTGACTTGCTCTGTAATTTGCCCGAGACCGGGATGATCAGAGGCTTAACTTTGTTCTTGGCTGCAATCAAGAGAATCATCGCTCATATACAACATGAGTTCTTTATAATAATGGTCCAGGAATACTTCATCCATGAGCAGTTTTGTGCAAACAAGTCAACATGCCTTTGACCTTGTACACTCACACTCTGGCCATTTTGAAACAGATTGGCATAGAAAAAAAACTGAACAAAAACTCCTCCTAGGACTTGAGTAAATTACCCACAGCTTGCAATATGGAATATATTTTTGGTGAAGCCTAATCTTGGTACATAGAAGTGGGACAGTGTATATCTCCTCCTAGGCTTGACTTTTATATATATTTCTATACCATGGGCTGCCAAATTAGCAACTGAATAAAAGTATCATGGTATTAACAAACAAGATATTAAAAAAGTGTAACTTGTTTTTTGCTTTTCCAAAAATGCATTAACGAATGTCTAAGGAAAAGACATTTCTCATACTAAATGAGTACAAACTGAGATTCTGTAAGAATCCTGTGATTATTATTATTATTATATAGTTTAAATATTAGTTTTCCAAACAGCCAGTGTGTGAAACAAACAACACCGAAACTACTGGATGCAGCACACATGCAACCATCCAATATAAACAAACAACCATCTAATAAAACAACATCCAAACCAGTTCAGAAACATTTCTGGGACAGAAGCAGTCCAAACTGAGCACCACCACAACAACAACAACAACAACAACAACAACAACAACAACAACAACAACAACAACAACAACAACAGCAGACGGGCACAAAAATGTCTCACCTTTCCTTTGTACTGACCCCTCCCCTCTGACATCACCATTAAAGGAAGTCTCTGATTGACAGAGACACACATCAGACTCAATTCTGAACATCAGACTTCAGTCTCTTCCTGTTATGTGACACTTCACATAATCACATGCAACTATATATACAGTACCAGTCAAAAGTTTGGACACACCTTCTCATTTAATGTTTTTTTTTTTCTACATTGTAGATTAATATTGAAGACATCCAAACTATGAAGGAACACATATGGAATTATGTGGTAAACAAACAAATGCTCAACAAACCAGAATATGTTTTATATTTTAGATTCTTCAAAGTAGTTGAATGAGAAGGTGTGTCCAAACGTTTAACTGGTACTGTATATATATATATAAAATTGCACAATATCACAATATGGCTAAGTTATCAAGTTATACAATGCTATAAAAGATGATTTATATATTATTATAACAATAATTGTTTCTTATAAAAACGCAAGTTGTAATAACCTGAAAATATGTTGTTATTAAAAAACTTTTCACATTATAACATGATACTGATGTGTTTTCTGGTTTGGCAGCAATACGTTGCCATGTAAAGAATTGTGATTAGTTCACTGTTGTCTTTTTTTCTGAGCTACTGAATGTGCTCATTAACTACAATCACAACAAGATACATGACAGGACACAACAGCGAGGCGACAACTTGATGTCGCTCTTACCTCTTTTGGCTTTTCTCGGGCCGGGGGTTTTCACGGCGCCTCTAAGGGCAGCCTCTAAAGATGGAAACCCAAAGCAACTATTTTAACTCCTTGGCCATCTGAGATTTACTTAATTTTCGATGTGACTTTTTGCTGTGTCCACTCAAACTGACGGTAATAATCTGTCTGTGCTCTTCGGTACCTTTAAACAGATTTCAAGCTTTCTAAAATATCATGTGATGTTACTTTGTTTGACCAGTTAACTACAGGAACAAAAAAAAGACAACATATACTCAGAAATTCATCACCAGGGGCATCCCTACGTAAGCTTAAGAGACAGGGGGAAGAATATGTCATTATACAAGAGAAAAAAAAAATAGCCAATTTTTTTTATTAACATAACTTGTTAACACCAAGTTTTGGTACCTTTTGTTTTCAGGCATGGAGTAATTAAAACTCACCTGGAACTAAACATAAATGCTTTTAGTCCTTTTTAGAACATGGGGTAGTGGTGTACTTCAGCCTGTTGTGTTTGCAATGAGTTTTCCCCACCTGTTTCACACATTAAGTGATCAACACAGGAGAATAAAACATTTAGATCCAACTAATGAAATGGATCAGCCAATTTTCAGGGCTTATGTACATATTGCTTTTCTTTAAAGGGTACATTTATTTCCTTTTTTCTCCCATGTTTTTGTGTCTAAGTGAATAATGGGGACAATCATTTTTTGAATTGGATGAGTATTTTGGGAGAACGCTGCAGACTACAGCTGCTAAAGTGCTTGTTTTTGTGGTGTGTCATTTTGTTATGGAATTGGCCATACAGAGAAATAAAGTATTTCTCAACGTCAGCAGGGTACTCCCTTAAATTTCAAAATTGTTTTACCCATTAGTCACATAAACACAAAAACATGGGAAAATATAGAGACCAGGTAAAAAATATAAAAAAATTACCCTTTAACAATGTAAAGTATTTGAGAAGAGGGATATTTTATTTAATACCATTCCTTTAATGGTACTTTTACCTAAGTAAATAATCTGAATATTTTCTCCACAGCTGTATTAATGTAACTGAACAGAAAAAACACAGAAAACTAGTTTAGTTATCAGGAAGCTAAACCTCCTCAGATTCACATTTTACAGTAATGACAAGGAGACAGCCTCAGCTCCGGTCCCACTGCTACTGTACACTGGCTCCATAGAGATAAAGAGCTTGGTCTGTTAGCACGCTGGCTCTTATCCAGCTTTTATTAGCCTGTATTGAAAAGCTGATTAAGGATCAGTTGTGGCCAAGTGCTGTGAGAGCGAGGGAACACCGGCCCGTGGAGTTTGAGGATTGGCTGAAGGTCGCACTGGGTCATCACCCTGTCCTGACTTACAGGAAGGGACAGAACGTTCAGACCAGGACAGAGCTGAGTCACTGATTCCCAGAGCTGGAACATTTAGTCAAGGGACAGTAAATTAAGTAATTGTTTCAGTCATTTTTTTAAGCAGATGTTCACCAGCTACAGCTCCTCAGATTTTCTGCATTTATGTCATACATGATATTAATGAGACACATTTATCTAAAGCAGAATTATCTATAATGATAAAAGAATCAGTAGCTGCAGCCCTTTTGCATCCAACAACACAGTGAGCAGTTGGATATCATTATGATGTGGTGCAGAAATAATACTACAGTATCAAGTTAAGTAGGACATAAAATTTGAAAAGCAATTTACCCATCGTTGTGATCAAAAGATATCCAAAATGTCAAAATGCTGTCTAAAACTGAAGAGTTATTTGCAGACAATTTGCAAGATTTTTTTTTTCTTTACTCTTAACTTTAATGGGCAAGTTATCATTTTTAGGGTGATAGTATTGTATTACTAAATAGTATATTAGATGAACTGAGAAACTATAGGACGTTCAGACACAGTATTTGGTTGTTTTATAAGTTGGCCTTGAGATTTAAAACACCACTTTTAAAAATAGTTTTCTTTTTGGTTAATTTGTTTTTTTGAAATGTTGTATTTTGCACGTCTTAAAGGTAATTTTTCTTTTAGTTTTATTTGTTTTGTTGTATTTTGCACCTGCAAAGCTGCCTTCTTAAAATTCCGGTAGTCCATGAGCAACAGCTTTACCTTTAGCATTTGAATGAAATGCAAAAAAAGGGGGTGCATATAAACTCCTTGAAAGCTCGTCAACCTACATGCTGGAAAATCTAATTTCTGCAGAAACCATGGTTGGTTCTGGTTGTTACCTTCTCCCAGAGGTTCCAGTGTGTGGATCATCAGCTGGAAGATGGTGCTCCTCATCGAGGCGTTGTGGAGGGAGGCAGCGCTGCCGCCTCGCTGCAGGATGGGACGAACCTACAGGCCAGCAGACACAAAGTCAGAAACCTCACTGCATCAGTAACTTCAAGGCAATATTTTGTTGAACAAGTGCAACGCTTTGAAGGCCAATAGCACCAATATCTTTTGTGATTAAGGAAGCAGTGAGTAGAATTAAGTTTGATTTAGCTGTGAGATTGCAACAATTTAATACTCCTACTAGAGAAATCTCCCCAATAACCCTGGGTGACCATATTTTCAATCTTGAGTGTAGTGCACGTTCATGCAAACACACACATGTATGCGCTTATGCACATACCATGGGCGTTTTCAAGACTAGGGACAGTTATTTCAGCGCTTAGCACACTAAGAAGACACACTTTCTCTTCAGCATGATAGCTAACTGTTTGTGTACTGACAGGTCCTGTCAGATAGAGCCACGAGCATCATAGCAACAGTCTTGACAACCACAGATTGATTGATTTAACACACGCTTAAATAAATCAGTGTTGAGTTCAGATGTGGTTCTTTGTTTATGTTTTATATCGGATTCTATAATAATTAGTGGGGCAGAATATGATAAATGTTTATATATGCACTGAAAAATAATATAATATAATTGTTATTATTTTAATTGCGGTGAAAACCAGGATATGTGTTAAGTTAAACAGATTTTTGTCGGGAATAATGACAACTAGCTTCAAACCGGGACAATACCGGACAAATTGCGACGTCTGATCACTGTCTTTTAACCCACTGTGTGGAAGAAGGTGTTTTCCTGGAACATGTTAGCATTTAGCCTCAGTCGGTAGCACAACAACATCATGTATTCAGCCAGTGCTGAATTGCATATTTAGAACGGTTTTCACAGGGTTGTCAATTTAATACTACTTGTTTTCAGACAATTAACTTAGCTAATGTTGGCTTCATTGGCTAGCAAGCTACAGCTGATAAAAACTCAGTATTGAGTTTTGATTTCAAACATGTTAAAATCAGTTTCAGGCTAGAAATGAGAAGATGCTTTTGTCAAACTCTGTCTGAAATCAAGGAGCAATTGTTTCAAAAATGACTCTGAATTGCGCTGGTTATCGTTTGGTTTCATTTTACACACTCAAATGTAGCATTTAACTACACAGAAGACCTTTCACAGCCTTGAAAACAACTTGTCCATGACTTGCAGAAGTTATTTTCCATTACAGCAAAAATCCAGAGGGTTAAACATCTCTGGGATTCATTTCTGCATTTACATGAGGAATAAAAATGAACAGCATCATAACTGAGCAATTCACTGAATAAGTAAAATAACCACAGAAAATAAAATGCCAGAAATTGGAAGCTCTAATACTAACAGGTATTTAATAAATAACCCAAATGAAGAATGTCAATCCACCTTCATTAAACATAAACAATAACACATTTAGCTTTTCGTACTTTGAGTTTTGCTTTTTCATCTGATGGATCTGATGGCGGTTTGTTGCGTTGAGGGGGGCTCAGAGGTGGATCAGGTTCTTGTTTGGATTCATCTTCAGTTTTTGGTGCAGCAGGAGGAGGTGGTGCTGGAGAAGCTTCACTCTCCTGTAAATTCAATGACAACTTAATCAGTTAGCAGCACCTCAGTAAATCAGTTTACCTGTAAACATATACAGAGATTTGTTTGTTTCATAGTGAAAGTGAACTGTGAAAAGAGTATGCATCACACATTCAAGTGTTCAGATTTCCTTTTCCAAAAATCAAACATGTTTGATTTGAAGGTACTAAAATTGTTATTCAGAGCATTAATAAAGCAGCAAACAAGCTGGTCCAGCTGCACATGCAGCCCAGTGTGTGTGCCCCACTTGTTAGATAATTGCCATCGCTCTTCACAGCGTTTATATGGTGTTTACTGCTGTTAACGGAGTCCCGATTCACATCATCGTGGCAGAAGTGTAGCACTCAGCCCCTGTTCCTCTCCCAGGTAAACACTGTTAGCTGTGTCAGCACTGTTGTCGTTGTTTGCACTGTTGGCATAGTTAGCTACTAGCATGCCAGCTCATCGGTCGCTATGTTGAGAGCCTTGTGGAGGTAATCCCTCAACCATATGCTCTTAATTTGGAATATAGCACATTTAATCCAGACGTTTTGGTCTGAAGCACAGTCTAAACTCATCAAATCTCCTGACTGTCAAGGAACATTTCTAGGGGGATAACGGGTGGATATTTCCCCCACAGGTGTGCAACAGTGTCCCTGAGTAGACCAGACAAAGGACTTTACAGTAATCCAATCACTACAGCATGTATGATTTTACTGCTATCAGCAAAAAAGCACATTACAAACCTTAAGCATTAAAGTTAATCCTGCTTTATTACTTCACCTTGAGGCCCCGTGTCAAAATTTGGTTTTAATACTTTCATTATGATTGCAGATACTGTGCTTACATGTTGCATGTAAATTAAGTTGTTTTATGTAACCCAGGCCTGTATAATATTGTGGCATAGGAAGACTACATATGGTGCAAACCAAAAGGGAGGGGGCTGCAGGCCTGTGGCTGTTAAGAGGATCTAGGTCTCACTTGCCTTTGGACTTGGTTAAATAAACTGACCTGGTTATGATATGATATAAATGATAAACATCACTTGGTCAGCTGTTTGTGGGCAAATAAAATAATAAAAAAGGGAACTGAAATTACACCACAGCTGTCATGGTTAGTAGTGACAATTAAAACAGCAGTGGTTTGAAATGCAGTTAGATGCTAAAACATAACTTGACTAAAACAAGTCAGGAGGCGCTCAAAGTGACGACATGATACATTACAGGTGATGTTAGTAACATGTCAGGTGTTATTACAGAAAATACATGTTCCTTCTGGTTAACAACGTTCATAAGTACCCTGTTGCAGTGTTACAACTACTGAATTGTCAAGCCAAATGTAATATGTGTCCAGTAAATTGGCAAAACCATTATGCATATCACATTGTTGCGATGAACAGAATATTAATTTTCTATTATTTTCTATTATTTATTTCAGTTTAAGTTGGCTGTTATTCAATCAGATACATAATAAAATACAATATTTCAAATCACTCCTGCGTGCTAATTAATCTGTTCTTAAGTGATTCCTGCCTGAGTCTCTGCAACATGATCCTTAAGCCCTGCCTCCTACATTCAACAAGTATCCTTCTCTGAACACATTAAAGAGGCTCGACTGTAAATACTCAAAAAGTGATGTGTAATGCATATGCTGGGATTCCTGGAAGAAGATATTTTGGATTCCAGCAATTCTGACCCATTAATGTGGCAGCATGCGTCATTACGCCCAGTGTTATCACTGAGGGAGCATATACCGACTGCAGACGTGCTTCAGGCTGATTGAAGAATGTGCTGGCGATACTTGAAATACTGAAACACAGCTATGAATGTTAATTACGGGCTCAGACATTACTGCTTTCTGGGAGCAGCAGGAAGCCGTTTAGTCTTCAGGCGTTCTGCAGGAAAAAAAACCCTTTAAAAATATATTATTCCTTGGTTTGTTTTTCATTCAAAGTGACATAACATCTCTACATAATGGTATTTTAGGGCTGTCACTTCATTACTGTGACACGCTGTCTGCGACACCTGGAGTCCTTTCTGTTCAGCACCATCAAAGGATTTTACACAAATACAGGGCATCACCTGCTCAGACCCACTAAATCACTGTCCCTCTTTCATTGCATCTGAGCAGGCAGCAGTTCCAACTGTGAGGAGATGAAAGGGTAGAAAATATACTGTGTACAGATGGAAGTCGATCTGGTAGCAACTGCTCTGCAGAGACATCTGTGTTGTCTGCATCCTTTGTTTGTTTGTTTGTTTGTTTTTATTATGTGGGTTGCACTACAGCAAAATAGTTTTAAATAAACACCTGTTAGAGTTCATTCAACAATACAAATTGCAATTATAAAACTAAAATAATTTGATATTTCATTTTTGTTTTAAATGGAGTATTGCAGAACAACTTGCGTTGACGATCAAATAAACAATACATTTGATATTGCAGTAATTTGCCATATTGTGGTATTAAATATCATTATCAGGAAAATATTCCGTGCGATATCGATTAAAGGACAACAAACAAATATTTTTGTCATTAATTATTTTTTAGGTTTATAAATTGCTAGAATGTTTTTGAAAAAAAAGATCTGATACATATACAAATTGGTGGTTTAATCCAACCAACAATTCAAAACCCAAAGATATTCAGTTTGTAGTAAAATATGATTTAAAGGACTAGAACGGATGATTTTTTGATGTATTTCTGTTTTAAAAAATGACTTGAATGATACATATATTGTTGATCTATGTTGATTGCTGTTTGTTTCTGTTGATTGACTAACCAAGTCCCTTCTTTAAAGCGATTGACACCATAGAGTCATTTCTGCTCTTGACAACAGGCACATAACTGATCAGAAAATACAAGTATATTGCCACGTCCACTTGATTCTTTTAAAAGCGTCAAGAATAAGATATATTTGATGTTGCAAATGAAGGCGCCAAACTGTGGTTGTAATCAGTTATTTAGAGCTGCCAATGTTGAATGGAGAGCTGATTGTTCAACCATATATCTGATTGGACACTGAGGCAATCTGTATTTCATTATTAAATGAGCTTTGATGGACACAGACTGGTAAACAGAGGAACATTTTCTACAACCTCATAGTGAATACAGATTATATTGATGTGAATTGCATGATATCCATCTTTAAGCTACTTTTCCCCCCCGAGACGTGTATCACCAACTGACCTTCTCCGGCTCCTCTGCGGTCCACACCTTGACGATATTCATGTGCCTGTTGATCTGGGTCTTGACCACGTGCTCGATCTGACTGTTGAACTTCATGAAGCTCACGTAGCTGATGTAGCCCATCAACAGCATCAAGCTCTCCCACCACAGGATCATGTTGTCCAGGAAGAAGACGATGAGCATGATGAGGTCCAGGATGTAGAAGGTAACGTCTCTGAAGAGCGGCCACCAGGTGAGGTGCAACATCTCCCGGGAGAAGATGGCGCACATGCCGATCACAAACAGGATGTTGAAGACGGCCGAGCCCACGATGGTGCCGATGCCCACGTTGCTGTGGGAGACGAAGACGCCGATCAGGGAGGTGAAGAGCTCCGGGGCAGAGCCTCCTGCCGCCATAAAGGTTGCCCCGGCCACGTCGTCAGAGATCTGCAGTTTGATGGTGAGGACCTCCAGCCCCGGAACAAAGAACTCGTCGCAAACGATGGCCAGAGCGACAAACATGTAGACCATGCCCATGACGTGCAGGGCCACCCAGCCCTGCTGTCGCTGCTCCACTGAGAAGATGTCCTCGGGGTAATCACCCTTCTTGTGAGGGGGCTGGGGTGGGGGTAGAGGGGTGGTGGTTGGTGGCGGTGGAGTTGGAGGAGGTTTGGGAGGTTGAGGATCTACGTAGATACACTGTTCGATATCTGTCCTGTTGACGATTATCACCGGAGGAGGTCTGGTGCTCTCAGGTGAAACAACTTCCTCCTCCTCCGTCTCATTGGACGCCATCACCTCCCGAATGTTGACCTCCACAACATCATCACCGAGAGCGTCATCCGTCTGGGCGGAGGCTCGTGGCTCTGACAGCCTGGCCTTCAGAGTCAGCGTGTAGACGAAACACAGCAGCACACCTGAGATGAGGAAGAGGACGCGACCGGGCTTGAGCCTCCTCCTCGGAGGCGAGTACACCTTCATTGCCCTCTTGGTCTCGACTCCAAACAGGAAGTTATGTCAGATGCATCGCTATTCCCTGATGGTTCCAGCTCCGTTATGTGGCGAGAAGACGCCGCAGACGGGGAGGAGACACACACACATACGCAGAGTGTGTTTCATCTTTTACAGCGGGCAGCTTCAACCTGTGGAAGGACTGGAAAACAGATAAAAATCACATCATCATGAACATGTGTGCATTTGTAATGTCATCTTTGCTTGCATAGCTGCAGAGGAAGAGCTACTGAAGAGAACTGTGTGTGTGTGTATGTGTGTGTGTGTGTGTGTGTGTATGGGGGGGTGATGGGGGATGCAGACAGCCACCTGTTACTATGGCTACATAATCACACAGGCTTTGGCTTCTCACAAAACAGGGGTGCATTGAAGACGCGTTGAATTTGTGTTAAAACGGAAAGAAAAAAACCCCAGACTTGCCTCACAATAAAGCAATTAAATCCGAAATTGCCTCCGATTATATTAAGACCTGATTAAATTGGCACTTGCAGAAAAAGATAATTGATGAAACATGAATTAACCCCCTCTGTGCATGAGGATCTCCCTCTCAGTAAAACCACCACATATGTGATTACAAACAGGGTGTGCTGGAGGCTGAAATGTGGTAAGTAATTGAGGACAGCACAGATAATAAACTCCATAATCCTTCACCATGCCAAACAAAAATGAAAAACAAAACAACAAAAGCCATAAAATCTATAAAGCAGCTGTGTGCAGGTGAGAGCTGGGAGGTGGTGCGGGTCTTACCTGTGGCTCCGGCTGCTCGTCCCCTCACCCCCCTCGGACTTGCGGACGGTCCCTCCAGCTGTGCGTAAAAGACAGAGATGCTGACTCCGGAGCTACAAGTGCGCACCGCATGTCAGGGCTGGAACGGAGCTCAGCATAATGCTGTTAAAGAGGATTAGGAGCCGAACACCTCGCACCTTCCCTTTTCACACATTACACTGTATCAGTAAGCCAACATTCAAAGTGATGGTCGCAGATCCCAGTTTGGGGTGAAACCTCTTGGGCGGCTCTGAGCAGAATGAGTAGATGCTCCAGAGCACAACAGGAGGAGTTTATTTTTATTTTATTTTTTTTGGGGTGTGGACAGGTGTAAACTCATTTTAGGGGCGTGCCAAATTTATTGTATTTAAAAAGATGAACATGCACAAACGATTTTTTTTTTTTTTTTTTTGTTTAGCTGGAAATATTTGCTTCAGTGATGGTTTTTTCCATTTTTTTTTTTTTTTTTTTTTTTAAAAACGTCTCACATGTTCACATAGGACCAAAATGTGTCCAGAACACACATCGTTTACATGCAGTATGACAAGATTTAGTGTAAAAACATTGTATGTCAAAGTTCAAATTTAAAAAGGAACAGTTTGTAGGATTTAGGGGTATTTATGAGCAGAAATTGAATATTATAGTCATAACTATGTTTCCATTAGTGTATAATCACCTGAAAGACTTGTGTTACCTTACAATGAGGCATTTATATCTACATAGGAAGCAGATCCCCTTTTCAAGTTTTACCTTTTTACATTACATTACATTACATTACACTACAGTCATTTAGCAGATGCTTTTATCCACATGAAGGCCACAGTAGTTCAACAGGCTTGGTAAAGGAAAGGGGGGAGCAGAGGGGTGCTCAGTTGGTTGCGATCTGCAACCACAATTCTCGACGGCACTAACGCCTTCACAGTGCTCCTTTAATGTGAAAGTTTGGTCACTTAGTTCAGAGTTAGTGAAGAGAGTTTGGACTCTAATTCTAGAGATCTATCAATGATACCACCCCTCCCCCCATCTAAGCATCTCCACCCAGGCCTTCAGACCTACCTCTGCAAAGGTGCACAAACATTATTAACCATGCTCTAGTGTGAAGCCGAAAATTAGGATGAAATGCCCAATTTAAAAAGGTCCCACTTGATTCAGAATTAAGTATTTTTTTTATAAAATACTGTAGGAAAAAATGGTCCTTATGTTGTTTTGAAGAGAAAACCTCCCCATCTACTTCAAGAAAAGGTGTGAATGTTCCTTCTTATACTCACCAACACCAGACACTAGTTTATTCAACAACAACTCATATTATGCCATAAGTATGCTATTCTATTTTAAAATGTGCCATGGACCTTTTATGTAATATTTGTCTCCTACCACCATTTTTACTTTCTGCAGTTCCACTCAATATCTAATAAAAAGGCAAAAGAAATAGTCTTTAGAACATTTTTGACATTTCATAAGAGGAACAGAGAAAAAAACACCCCACCTCCATAATAAGAACTCTGATGTTTATTTTGTCAGCAAATCCTAATTGTGACTTACAAACAAGTCTGAATTTGCCTAAAAGGACTTTTGAAATGCAATAAAATGTCTAAATCAAGCTGTATGTTCACTACACATCCTTTCCATACTTACCTTTAGAAAAATCTATCCGAAACAAATAAATTCAAATCAAAAACTTCAGTAAACACAAATAAATATAAAACAAACAAAAGGCTCAAAGGTGAACAGTATGGAAAGGACAAAAGAGCAAAACAAAGAACTTGTGTACAGTCAGTTGAAAATCCTTGAATTTGAATCCTTCTGAGTACACAAGAACTTTATTTATAGTAATGAGTTCATATCTAAACAGTTCAGTTGTGGGCTCCAAATGGAACAATCCATCAAATCAAAGATTCATAATTAAACTTACACAACATTTGTTATTATAGACTGCTAAAATGTTTAAGTTACATCTTTCCATCTAGCCACAAGCTTTTCCTGGATAATGTTGATGTTCATCGTCAAGAGTACAGCTCAAATCCACTTCCAGTTTTTTTTTAGAGGCGCTGCTCGTATATAGAAAAAAACGTGTTTTATGATGTTGATAAAGAGATCAATATGTTTTTAAATACGAACAGTTATAATTTCACAGCATTATGTATGCTGTGAAATACCAAATACCTTTGTAGGTAATGGTGTATAAGCATAATCATGTGTTGACCAATAAAACTAATGTCAAGGCATTGAGAAGAATAGTGAGTTGTATCAGGAAAATAAATAAATATATATATTTCCTTCTACAATAATTTGCATGGCTTTGCTAAAATTCACAGCAGTAAATGACTGACTGCTTCATCTAAGAGTCTGTGTTAGGAATAAAAACAACGATTATCTAAATTCATGCAAAGGCACCTGAAATAATATCTCTATTGATTCAGGAACCTTAAAAGTTGTGTTAGCTTATCAAATCTAATTTGCTGCAGATGGATTTTACAAGAATATGCAAGTTAACAAATCATCTTGCAGAGACTTTAAACATGCTTGAGATTGTTGTGTCTACATGCAGTCGGAAGCAGGAACAATTTTCAGACTCTCGTGGTAAATTTAAATACAGTACGTTCTGACATTCGCGAATTCAGTCTGACCAAAACATTTTGTTTACAGGCGGTTTTCACACATAAATCCCTGAAAAAAACATGCAAACATCTCCAACATGAGGGAGACAATCATAAGAATTTGCTTGTTTCTTGCATTCCTAATAATGCAGTATATTCTAAATTCACGGATAGAGGAAGCATTGGACATACCCCAGAGAGTATGAAAGCTGTTTTAGCTTTCAATTGCATTAGTATGCAGCAAAAATCAACATGTTCTCACTCCCAACTTACTTAAGGGCGCTTTGAGTGTCTTTTTAACACGCTGTGTACCCCTTTAGCCTCATTTTTCAACATGTAGGGAAGTCCAATAGACTCCATCATGTGTTTAAGGGTGTGTTTTCAAACCAAACTATTTCTATAGGTTCAAGAAAAGATCAGGGTTTGGGTTTAAATAAGTTTGTTTGTTGCTAGTCAGGTAAACTTAAGTTATGTAAGTAAATAATGTCTTGCAAGTTAAAAGAAGTCAACACATTGGGTACCATGTGGATCACGAACAGCGGGCTCTGGGTTAAAGTGCTGTGTTAGTTTAACCCATCCATCCACCCTGACCTCCTCCCTATGTGGACTTGTTAGGTTGCTTGTTTGACTACGTCACCTGAGTTCTTTCTTTACTCCACTCCAGTAATAATTACTACGTCCACTAGAGGCAACTCTGCATTCGCAAAACTGACACTAGAGGGTTACGAGGAGTATCATAGTTTGACAGGTTCGGCCACTGACCAAGCTGCTGTATTTTTGGAGTTGGGAGTGAGAACAGTTTGCGAAAACTATAGGTTTAAATTGACTCAGAAGGTGCTACGATTTATAATTAATTGGCTTAAAGACCAATAAACCCAATATATATTTCAAAGAGGTGTTTTGATGGTAACAATTTTGTAGTAAATTGAAAAATATAAATAAAGCGGAAATGGTGGATCTGTTGCAGTCTCTTTGTTCACAGAAATTGTTTTCCTAAACCACTTACTTTCCAACTCTAAAACAAATTACTCCTGGATGTTCATAAAGTAAACACTTTTGTGTCTCCCCCAACAAGAAAATCAACAGAAAAATCAGCAAAGTATTTCTGTTTTAACAAAATCTTAGACGGTAACTGCAGACACAGACCGATTAGTTAAATATGAACATTGGTGAGAGAATAAACGTGGTAATAGTAAAGCACTGGATCATCCGACACAGTGTTTTCAGGTAACCTCCGTTCGCCAGTGAGTCGTCGAGCTGATACAGTAGCATTTACAGGATTCGGACTGGAGAAGGTTAACAGTTCACCCAGTGGAGGAATAAGGTGACCAGTACTCCAACATCAGGTCAAAGTGTGTGTGTAGGAAGATGAGAAAAGGCAATTGGAGGAAAAAGAAATAGTCGCTTTATCTTTAAGTGGACGGCAGTTCAGAGTGTGTTAGAAATAAACTGACGAGTTACTGGACTTTCCTTTTCCTCGAGCGATATCGTCTCCTCCTCTGCTTGTACAAGTGGCGGAAATTGATGAAGAGTCCTGGGGAGGAGAAGAAACGGTCTCGGTCAGTATGACGTTGATAGGCTAGTTGTCTACGTTTCGAGAGCACAGTATGATGAAAATCCAATGAAATCTCTGTAATCCCAAAAACAGTCAGATTAAACTCTCTATGAGAGTTTAAATTGACAAACTAAAACCTAAATAGAATACCGTTGTTTAAGTGAATTTACTAAGTGTGTCCTTTTCCTACAGCAGCATTATCTTCTATTCAATAAATTACACTATGACAATCAATGAGCTAACAATCTGTGCATGCTTGAGTTTGGTAATCCATCACAGTGACCATCATGTCTCTGTTTATATTTCCAATCAGTGTGCACTAAAACAAGATTAGATTAAGTCCCTTTGCAGTCTATCCATGAAATATTCAGGAACATTTCCTAGCATGCACAGGATTTGTGAATGGGAGCAAGGATCAATATTCTGGGAAATCTCAACCTCCAATTTCCCGCTTCAAGACCTCATAACATTTTAGAAAAAATGCTGGTACGGCAGTGTTGTGAATAAAAGCGTTAACATTGCTGGGAAAAGCACGTAAAGAGTAACGTACGTCTGACAAAAGACACCTTAACGTTGAGCGAGCAACCAAATCACAAGACTCTGCTGATGAAATAGAATCTCATGGGAAAAGTCAATTTTTACACAATTATTAGGAAATAATGAAAACCCTTAATTTTGTCAGTGAAGATGATGACAAAAATATTTGATAACATTTTTATTTCATACGTTTATCAAAAAGTACGAGTTAAAGGAGGTCTTACCGAGGAACATGAGGACCAGGTAGAGCTGCAGAGTGTAGGAGAAGCTTAAAGAGTGTCCCAGCATTGCAGGGAGAGGGAAGCTGAACAGACGCGTCTCATCAAAGATGGGCAGAGACTGGATCACAGCCACAGCTGGAAACATGCAGAAAACGACACACTGTCAGCAACAACTTGTGTAACCCTATCACTTCACATGACTTTTGTTTAATCTACAAGGGATATTTTGGGCTTTTTATTTTTTCAATCATTTTGTCTGTGTTAATGCATATGGTACAAATGTTGGCAAGTTCAACCTCAACTCCTAAAATACATATATAATAAATTGTGTAGACAAAATACAGACACTCAACCCATTAAAACTAGGACGAAAGTGTCCTCTTTCTAAAACTGCTATACTATATATGCAATTATTGATTCATTTTTTTAACTTTTTAAATGCTTTGTTTACATTACACCCACGTTTTTTATATATATAAAAACACAAAAATTGAATTGTTTTCTGTATATATGCAGAAACACTGATTTGTATGCATATTTCTTTATTTTTGGTGCAGGAAATCAGGAAAATAGCATGTACCTGCACATGGCTCAATCTGGTGGAAATAGTAAAAACTACAACTTTGAAGCCAGGGCTCTAGATTGAAAGCCTGTTATAATATAATATATAATATCATGCATGACAGTGGGATAAAAAAAGAAGGGTTTTTTTTGTTTTTTAATTTCAAAATTAATGAAAAAACATTTAGTATTCATTAATTTATTAACTGTTTTCATAAAAACAACAGTAGCATTATGTAAACCAACCTGCATTTAAATCTTTAAATTCTTAAAATGAATTAATATTTGGTAGTTATGATCAGGACTGATGTTGGCCTTAAGATTTTACTCTTTGAAAGAGGAAAACAATATTATTATACAATTTTATGGTAGTTTTTGACGCAGACATTTTTGTCACCTAGGAGACCAGAGCAACTTGGTTTAAGCCACCATTTTGTCTGTAAACTAGTCACTTACCTTCAGCCACAACTCCCAGCGGGTACAGAGGGATCCAGAGACTGTATCTCAGCCACGTTAACAGCTTCCACTCAGTGCTGATGCAGGCCAGCATGTAGAAAGGGTACCTGATGTAGAGAAGGAAGAGCTGATGTTAAAGCAGGCAACAACACATGTTCACCAGAGAGGGGAGGAGGAAGGGGAAATGAGCGGACCTGAAGATCTCGATGGTGGCCCACAGGTAGAACACGAAGAAGACAACGGGTTTATTCTGCATTTCTTCCAGACTGCCGAAGACAACAAACAGAATGACGTTCCTTCCTGCCACCTGCAACATCACAGAACACATAACAAGAGATCTCAGATCAGAATTAAGTCAAATCCTCATGCAACAGCATACGGTGATGTTATGGACAGTAGTGTTCTTCAAGGGGGACATTTTTACACAGTTTTTTATGGACATATTATAGGAGTTGAAAAACCCCCCACAAAATTTGCCAAAAAAGTAATGTCAAGGGGTGCATTTTATATTGGCCATGCAGTGTATGTGTGAATACTCCCTTTTTCCATATTTTTATTATTTACATTAAATGCCCTTTGTTTCAACATAACCCTTGAAATCACAATAAAATGAGAAGCCACTGCCTCCCCTGTATTACCTGTATCAAAGCAGGAAAAAATCCAGTCTTAACCAGACCCAACAAGGGATTAATGACCTCGAGCACGGCCATCATCTGACAAAAATACATCATATCGGCCGTGGTGTGGAAGGTATCATAGAACGAATCTGTGGAGGGCGAGAGAATCAAACAAGACATAATTAAACAGCACATTGCATGAGCCACTATCCATAATCCTCATAATTTACAAAACAAATCCCTCCTGTGTAGTCGTGTTCCTGTTTCAATTCAAATGAGCTCATCTGTGAATAGCTCCTCACGAACAAAAACACAGACCTCTCTCTGTGTCTTTTTATTTTACTGATCAGTGGTGCAAATTATGTTTGTCAATTTTTGTATTCCATAAACACTCACAAAAAAATTGCTAATTATTTTATTTATTAATTACTTTGTCCATAAAATTCAAAAGCTATTAGGGACCACAATTGTTTGTTTTATCCCTGTTTTTATCTTTATTTAGTTCATCCTTTTACAGTCTGCCAATTCTGCTCTTACTCAACTGTTTCAAATTGAGTGTCTTTGTTTTCACTTTTACAGATATCCGTGTGATGTACTGAAAAAAACACAAGAACAACTGACATTAAGATGACTAAAAATAAACCGATTGATACTTTCAAGCAGGTTTCATGTCTCTGCAAGCAGCTGTTTATGGCATACTGAATTGACCTGAAAGTAGTAGCTGCCTGGAAGGCGCAAAATCAGTCCTAGAACGTACAGTTACATGTAACTGTTGGCAGTAATGTTAAGTATACATGATTTTTAAGACTTGTTTTTAAGGACTAAAAACACACAAAACCACATGAATGGTGTCTCATGCTGTCTTCTACAGCGTTAGAAAGAGTGGAATATGTTGCCTACCAATAAATAAAGAGTTGTCATTTCCTAATAGTTTCACCTCTCTTCATTTTATGTTGTTAAGAATTGAATAAATAGTATTTAGAGCAACAGTACAAAAGGCTGGTTAGACAACACCTGGAGAGGCTAGGGGGTCAAGCAGTGGTGGCACAAACTTAAATAAACCTTTGATCAACATTTCAAGTTGTATTATTCACTTTGGCCAATGAAAATTATTCCGTTGGTAACGTTGCCTTCCTGTGGCAGAGGACCCGGACATAAGTTTCACTTCATAAATTGACAGTGATGTTTTTTTCTTCCACAAACCTTGACCAAGAATGAAGAGTCGAACAGTCATGTTGACAAAGATCCAGGAAAACCCCAAGAACTGCACCAGGTTGTACATAAACAAGTATCCTTTCTTCAGACCAAGGTAGGCTGAGGAAACAGAAGAAAATAACTCAAATGAACTAGTTAACAGGGCTAAAACTCCTCCTACAGGATAGTACAGGTCAACACTAATTACATTTCAATGTGTTTTTGTATTGTTTGCAGATAAAGAGCTCAGTGTGACTCACGGTCTTTTCGAACTCTTGACTCCACACTTATCTTGTTTATCTTCTCCTCCTGAAAGAAAAATCACACCATGAGAATCATCACTCTGCAGTGATCAACATGATCTACATTGTTGTTTTATATTTACTGGCATCTTCACTTGTTTAAATAAAGTGATTATGAGTATTGATCTCTTAATTTTCTCATTAGATCCAGAGAAGTGCACTGACTAATGTATTTAACTTGATGATTTGGCGAGTACAAAGAAATAATTTTAAATTCATAAATGTGCATTCTCAAGCTACTGAAATGCTCACGGCAATGTAAGATATTTCCACAGTGTGAACAGCTTCATATTATAATGTTTTTATTTGACGACTTACTCGGAAATGAATGAAAAACAATATAGAATATTCTCAATAGAAGCTTTGAATGTAAAAAAACTAACCATTTAATATTAAAACAATAAGGAACCAAAAACAGAAAAAAAGATTGTTAAAATCATAGCAAATCAAGTAGCATTGCTAAGCCGAACCATTCAGAAAACTACAAGGAGTGAATTAGACGATACTGTATGAGAATAATCCTTTACTCTTATTAATGTTGCTCTTTTCACATTTTCACATTTTACTCCAAAATTGATTTCATTGTATCATTTAGGAAAACTGATTCCGTAAATAGTTGCTACCTGTTTCCATTTAAAAAGTGTGACAGTCCAGTGGGAGTTGGCTGAGTCGACTCATGTGTACAAAGAGTTAATATTAACATCCCAGCGATGAAAAGAACTGTCAGGCAGCTTATTTGAATTTACACCTTGCCAAGTTAAGCTTTGCCAAACCACAATGACGGATGTAAATGTTGTGTGTTGGCTTAGCAAGGCTACGCACGAGGAACTGAGCTGGGGCTCAAAAAAATGGTTTGCAGCAACAAACTGCATATTGTAATTTCCGTCACATTTTACTCTCTTTTCAAAGTGGACTTATTCTTACTTGTTTGCTTTTCAAAGTTCCTACCTTAGCCTGAAGCTCCATCTCTGCGTCAGACTCGTCCAGCCAGCGGTCGAAGTCCGGAGCCAAAAACAGAGGTTTCTTTTCCTGCAGTGTCAGCCGGTCCCACCAGCGCTCCTCCTGCTTTTTGATCTTGATGTCCACCTGACGCTGGGTGGACTTATGGTTGATCTGAAAACACAGTGTTAGATCATTTATATAAGGTTTCTTAACCAGGACAAACAGAAGGTAATTACATAATGTGATTAGCTGTTGTGTGAACACAGTTGGTTCTGAAAACAAGAAGACTGTGACTCACACTGTAAGTACATTTTATCCGCTACTGTTGATCGTTAACCTTGGAAGGGTTGGAATAAAGCTCTGCAGCTCGGTCTCAGAATAAATGAATTCATAATAAACGGAATATTCCAGGCTGTGATGTACAAGCCAATCAAGCCTCTCTCCAGCAAGAAGGGATTTTCAATCACAATTCACCTTGATTTGACAGGCGTTACTACTAGGTGGTACACTTGCTCAGTCAGTGGCATGAAGCATTATCACGCAGTTTTTCATGTACAGTATTACAGTTATGATAAAACTGGATTTTTTCATTTGAACAGCAAGAGAGACTGATATGGAATGTGCTATTGTATTTGCTGGCTATGTTAACTGGATAAATGATCTGGTAGGACTTTATTGTATTTTTAGTTAAATGCCATTATTTTTGTTTTAAAAATAGATAACTAATTCCAGTAGAAAAGTGTGGGGGTGACCACACAAACATTGACATTTACACACCACTAAAATTTGTCTCGGAAAAATTAATCAAGAGAGGACAATGGAAAGGTCAACTACAAGTGAGCCAAATGGTTAATACCAGACACCGTAGGGAAATAAATTGAATCAATAACTGCCCTTCTGCACTCTGGGGTTGAATCTGAATCCTATTGCAATGATGCAAAAACAATACATTTCAATATAACAATTGATTTTACTGGTTATTAGTAATAAGTGGATAAAAGATCAATACCTCAGGTCTAACAGGTTCGAAGAACGCCAAATTGAACTCGTATTCGTTATCTCCTTTAGCTCCATGGCCCTGGGCTGTAGAAGAAGATTGAAATGTTTATATTATAACAACATTAGGCTTTACAATGTGTTTCATACAGAAATGACTATCAAACAGACATCATAAATAATGATAGCGGCTGTGGCATAGTGGAGAGCAAGGTAGTTCTCCATTCAGAGGATCAGTGGTTCGATACCCGGCTTCGGCAGTCGATGTGTCCCTGGGCAAGACACTTAACCCCAAGTTGCTCCCGAAGGCTTGCCATCGGTGTGGGCTGGATGTTGCATGAATGTTAGTTAGAGTCTGATGGTGGCACCTTGCATGGTAGCCCTGTCATCAGTGTGTGAATGGGTGAATGATATGTAATATACTACTGATTGTAAGTCGCTTTGGATAAAAGCGTCTGCTAAATGACTGTAATGTAATGTAATGATAAAGTCCGTGGAATATTTTACAATTTACATTTAACTTAAAAAAATGTCATCATGCAAGTTCTCTTGATCTGTTCTTATCGACGTATTTTTACTCTTTACATGCACCAATAAAAATACCAACCTCTGAACTGAAGTGTGTTTTCTTGCAAGCTGATGTCGAGATCCTGAAAAAAAAAACACAAAGGCAGCCATCACAACCAACCTGACACCCACACAATGAAAATGAAAGGATACATCTGGTTGATATTCTATTCAAATTATATTCTTTTATATTTTATTCTTTTATAACATTATAACAAACCATGCATTAGTCTCTCAATACTTATGGACTTCCCTACGCTGTCCGCTGCACACAACCCCTAGCCCATTGGTTCCTAGTGAAGACGTAAACCTTTAAAAACAGGTCACAAATACTGTAGTTTCATTCATTAAACAAGCTAAGTGATTTTCTAAAACAGATGAGCACTGTAGTTCTTAGCAAATGTTACTCAAATAGGTGTAAATAGTACATTTGTTAGGGACTATTTTAAGCAGCAGATGGATATCCCTCGTGAATATTTAAAGCAGCATGTATGGTGTATGTAGGTTTTTTGGACAATGACGGAGCTCTAGGGCATGGATGAATAACATCAGGCTTTGGCCACACAAAAATACTTGTTAGTGGGATCAATTCATTATTGCTTTGGAAAAATGTAAGACTATTATCAGACGTATCCTTTCAAAATAACTACAAAGTTTATTAGGTACACCGGGCTAAATGCACAGCAGTCTAGTTCGACAGCCCTGTTGTATATCATACACTCATGAAGGTGTTACTTAAACTTCACGGGCATTTCAGAGGCTTATACTAAGAGCAATTTCTTATAATTAGTTTTTCCTCATTGATAAATGAGCCCAACATGTGTAACATGACAGGGTGTTCTTCTGTCAGCATGTTTCGGTTATCATTAAGCCGTTCTGCTAGAAGGCTAAACAGGATCCAGAACAACCATTAAAAGTCATGCATCTTTCATAAGACACTTGTCCAACAGATGCAGGATGAGGATGGAGGAGGAGGCAAGAAGAAAAACCTGTATTCCATGTTATTAATGCAATAAAGCAAGGATAATTAAATAAAGCAATCAGGCTCAGCGATAAGAATAAGTCATAATATGACAGACCACAGTCCGTCATCATGCTGACCAGCCCCCCAAGTGGATATACTGTACATTTTTTTAATATTCTTATTTATTTTTTTATTCTATTTTTATTTTATTGTATAATATGTGTATTTATTATCTGTTTCTATGTAGTTGAGCTGCTGCAACACCCGCATTTCAATAAAGGAATATAATAATAATAATAATAATAATAATAATAATAATAATAATAATAATAATAATAGTTTTAACTGGCTGACACAAATATTAACTCCTGGATGTCTTTTGTTTGGAGCTGGGCTGGGTTTCTGGAGTACTTTCCTTCTGATAGTGATAAGAGAATATTTGTTTAAGTACCTCTAGTTGATTATGACTGTGCAGTGCAGCTACAATACAAACAAGTCAAACTCAACATGGTATTTTTTTTATATCCTGCATTCTACATTAATTCAGAAATCATGGAGGCACTAAATGAACACAGAACAAATGTGCATTATTTTTTGTCTTGTATCTGAACATCACAATGTTGTAGCCCCTCTGCAGCTGGCCCACAGTAAGCCTGCATGATGCAGACTGCTGGATGTTGTTGTCTTGTCTTGTCTTGTCTTGTCCTACCTTTGCATCACTCAGATCCACCCGGAGAAAGATCTCTCCATGCCGCTGAGCCCAGTACACATGAGGAGTGAGGATCTGCATTGTGACTGTATTTCTTGTGAAATGTTCATGCCAGTCCTCCTCTGACAAGTCTGCACACAACCCCCACACACACACACACACAACAGAGGGGATATCACACCAGCTGATGCAGCGTGCTTCCGGGAGGAGGAGGTCCCTCACGGCCTTCAAAATAAGAAAACCTAAAGCGCAAATTGGTAGGTTTCAAAATAAAAGTCCTTTCCCCAAGACATGTTTTGAGAGACATATAAAAGGTGTTTTGCTTCAAATGCTAAGTTGTGTCTAATTGGATTTTCCACACAATAAAAACAACAAAAGCTTTTTATTTTGGTCACATTTTTATTTCTTTTGGGTGCTTTTTTTTGCGATTTGTTATTTGTTATATTATATACTTTAAACTTAAAAAAAAAAAAAAAAAAAAAAAAAAAATATCAAAAAAACAATAAATCATCATTCAAAATGATCAGATAAACCAACAGGGACTCCAAAGCAAACAACCCCACATGGGATCTCATAAGATAAGATAAGATAAGATAAAATAAGATAGAGGAGGTTGAGCCGTCCGGTCCACCGGTACCGGTACCGTGAAAAACACCGGTACACGGGCACACCGGTATACAGGAGGATGAGCCATCCACTGAAAGATCCGTGAAAACATCATGACATTACGTCACTGCACCGCTACTGTGACAAACACAAAACACTAAATAAAGATAATTAAACATTAAATAAAGAGAATAAAACATTAAATAAAGAGAATGAAACATTAAATAAAGAGAATGAAACATTAAATAAAGAGAATGAAAAATTAAATTAAGAGAATAAAAGATTAAATAAAGAGAATGTAAAGATAATGAAACATTAAATAAAGCAAATAAAACATTAAAGAAAGAGAATAAAACATTAAATAAAGAGAATAAAACAATAAAGAAAATAAAACATTAAATAAAGAAAATAAAACATTAAATAAAGATATTAAAACATTAAATGAAGATAATGAAACATTAAATGAAGATAATGAAACATTAAATAAAGAAAATAAAACGTTAAATAAAGATAATGAAACATTAAATAAAGATAATAAAACATTAAATGAAGAACATAAAACATTAAATAAAGATAATAAAACATTAAATAAAGATATTAAAACATTAAATAAAGAGAATAAAACATTAAAAGATTAAATAAAAAACATTAAATAAATAAACATTAAATAAAGAGAATTAAAACATTAAATAAAGAGAATGAAACATTAAATGAAGATAATAAGAATTAAAAGATAAACATCCGTGAAAACACATGAAACATAACTGTGACAAATAAAACATTAAATAAAGAGAATAAAACATTAAATAAAGATAATAAAACATTAAATAAAGAGAATGAAACATTAAATAAAGAAATAAACATTAAATAAAGATAAACATTAAATCCGAAGAAAACATTAAATGAAGATGATGTTTCATAAACTTAATAAATCTTAAATAAAGATACTGAAAATTAAATAAACATAATAAAACATTAAATAATATAAAACATTAAATAAAGATGTAAAACATTAAATATATTAATAAACAAATGTCTAAATAAAGTTATTTAATTAAAAAATAAAAAACATTAAAAAAAAATAATAAATTTAAAAAAAAAATCTACCCGGCATGCAATGCGCGGTGATCGCGGAACCTATTTCCCGGTCACCGGGATTCTACCGGGACGCCTCCTCTAGCTCCCAGACGGCTCAACCTCCTCTAGCTATGCTAGCTATAGGAGGTTGAGCCGGCCGGTCCACCGGTACCGGTACCGTGAAAAACACCGGTAATCCGGCACACCGGTATACAGGAGGATGAGCCGTCCAGATAAACATCCGTGAAAACATCATGACGTGACGTCACTGCACCGCGACTGTGACAAACGCGAAACATTAAATAAAGATAATAAAACATTAAATAAAGATATTAAAACATTAAATAAAGAGAATATAACATTTAATAAAGATAATGAAACATTAAATAAATAGAATAAAACATTAAATAAAGATAATAGATGATGTTTCAGCCTTCGTGGCATCAACTTAAGATCTTAAAAATAAGAACTTGAAAATGTAAATATATACATATATATATATATATATATATATATAAATATATTGTGTTTTATATGTATGAACAAATGTCTCAATAAAGTTATTTAATTAAAAAAAAAAAAAAATTTTAAAAAAATTTTTTTTTTTTTAATTTTTTTTTAAAAAATCTACCCGGCATGCAATGCGCGGTGATCGCCGGAACCTATTTCCCGGTCACCGGGATTCTACCGGGACGCCTCCTCTAGCTCCCAGACGGCTCAACCTCCTCTAGCTATGAGCTATAGGAGGTTGAGCCGGTACCGTGAAAAACACCGGTCCACCGGTACCGGTACCGTGAAAAACACCGGTAATCCGGCACACCGGTATACAGGAGGATGAGCCGTCCAGATAAACATCCGTGAAAACATCATGACGTGACGTCACTGCACCGCGACTGTGAAACATTAAATAAAGATAATAAAACATTAAATAAAGATATTAAAACATTAAATAAAGAGAATATAACATTTAATATAATGAAAATTAAATAAATAGAAAACATTAAATAAAGATAATAGATGATGTTTCAGCCTTCGTGGCATCAACTTAAGATCTTAAAAATAAGAACTTGAAAATGTAAATATATACATATATATATATATATATATAAATATATTGTGTTTTATATGTATGAACAAATGTCTCAATAAAGTTATTTAATTAAAAAAAAAAAAAAATTAAAAAAAATAATTTAAAAAAAAAAAATCTACCCGGCATGCAATGCGCGGTGATCGCCGGAACCTATTTCCCGGTCACCGGGATTCTACCGGGACGCCTCCTCTAGCTCCCAGACGGCTCAACCTCCTCTAGCTATGCTAGCTATAGGAGGTTGAGCCGGCCGGTCCACCGGTACCGGTACCGTGAAAAACACCGGTAATCCGGCACACCGGTATACAGGAGGATGAGCCGTCCAGATAAACATCCGTGAAAACATCATGACGTGACGTCACTGCACCGCGACTGTGACAAACGATAATAAAACATTAAATAAAATATAAATATATTTAATAAATGAAACATTAAATTAGAATAAAACATTAAATAAAGATAATAGATGATGTTTCAGCCTTCGTGGCATCAACTTAAGATCTTAAAAATAAGAACTTGAAAATGTAAATATATATATATATATATATATATAAATATATTGTGTTTTATATGTATGAACAAATGTCTCAATAAAGTTATTTAATTAAAAAAAATAATAAAAATTAAAAAAAATAATAATAATAAAAAAAAAAAATCTACCCGGCATGCAATGCGCGGTGATCGCGGAACCTATTTCCCGGTCACCGGGATTCTACCGGGACGCCTCCTCTAGCTCCCAGACGGCTCAACCTCTCTAGCTATGCTAGCTATAGGAGGTTGAGCCGGCCGGTCCACCGGTACCGGTACCGTGAAAAACACCGGTAATCCGGCACACCGGTATACAGGAGGATGAGCCGTCCAGATAAACATCCGTGAAAACATCATGACGTGACGTCACTGCACCGCGACTGTGACAAACGCGAAACATTAAATAAAGATAATAAAACATTAAATAAAGATATTAAAACATTAAATAAAGAGAATATAACATTTAATAAAGATAATGAAACATTAAATAAATAGAATAAAACATTAAATAAAGATAATAGATGATGTTTCAGCCTTCGTGGCATCAACTTAAGATCTTAAAAATAAGAACTTGAAAATGTAAATATATACATATATATATATATATATAAATATATTGTGTTTTATATGTATGAACAAATGTCTCAATAAAGTTATTTAATTAAAAAAAAAAAATAAAAAATAAAAATAATAATAATAAAAAAAAAAAAAATCTACCCGGCATGCAATGCGCGGTGATCGCCGGAACCTATTTCCCGGTCACCGGGATTCTACCGGGACGCCTCCTCTAGCTCCCAGACGGCTCAACCTCCTCTAGCTATGCTAGCTATAGGAGGTTGAGCCGGCCGATCCACCGGTACCGGTACCGTGAAAAACACCGGTAATCCGGCACACCGGTATACAGGAGGATGAGCCGTCCAGATAAACATCCGTGAAAACATCATGACGTGACGTCACTGCACCGCGACTGTGACAAACGCGAAACATTAAATAAAGATAATAAAACATTAAATAAAGATATTAAAACATTAAATAAAGAGAATATAACATTTAATAAAGATAATGAAACATTAAATAAATAGAATAAAACATTAAATAAAGATAATAGATGATGTTTCAGCCTTCGTGGCATCAACTTAAGATCTTAAAAATAAGAACTTGAAAATGTAAATATATACATATATATATATATATATAAATATATTGTGTTTTATATGTATGAACAAATGTCTCAATAAAGTTATTTAATTAAAAAAAAAATAAAAAAATAATAATAATAATAATAAAAAATAAAAAAATCTACCCGGCATGCAATGCGCGGTGATCGCCGGAACCTATTTCCCGGTCACCGGGATTCTACCGGGACGCCTCCTCTAGCTCCCAGACGGCTCAACCTCCTCTAGCTATGCTAGCTATAGGAGGTTGAGCCGGCCGGTCCACCGGTACCGGTACCGTGAAAAACACCGGTAATCCGGCACACCGGTATACAGGAGGATGAGCCGTCCAGATAAACATCCGTGAAAACATCATGACGTGACGTCACTGCACCGCGACTGTGACAAACGCGAAACATTAAATAAAGATAATAAAACATTAAATAAAGATAGCATGATGAAAACATTCTCTTAAAGGAGTTCCATAACTCCTCCCCCACCCTTCATAAACTAGAACCCCTCGAAACAGAAATGCAGCGCTGCTGCTACTTAGCAACCAGGTACTTAGCAACCAGGTAGGATGCTGCCGCTGCCTCATTGAGCGAGAGCTGAGCTAACGGTCGGCTGCGTTTCTCTACAAACTAGGATGTCTCATTCACCGGTAAGAACACACCTAATATTATAATATTATAATGCTAAATGTTTAAAACAAACATGATGAGGCCTACTTTTACTGTTAGTAGTAGTACTACAGTATGAACAAATGCTCAATAAACAGATTGACTGGTAACAGTAAAAAAAAAGTTAAAAGTTTACTTACACACATATTTTGTGTAGTATATTACACTTTATTTATCATTCATTGTTTTGCTTGTCAGAGTTCACAAGATGAGAGTTTTTTGGGCTCTGACACAGACTACAGTCCCGAGCCAAACACGCCTCCTCGTCGGGTCAGAGGGGACAACCTCCTCGAGCTGTCTGCAAGAGAGCAGGCCATTAGGGGCAGAGGAAGTAGAGGTGGAAGACGGGGAGCAAGAGGCACTGGACGAGCGGGAAGAAGCAGGAGACGGGGCTGCAGTAAACCTGGGGCAGGATGATGTACTGCGAGTGGAGAACCTGCAAGCTCTAAGGATAGCAGATGAGCAGGTACTGTATCTGAGACATAAACCTTACCAGCAACTTTGTATACTGAGATGCCATGTGAATGAACACACACTAGCCTACCTATTAGAGGAAAATAAAAAACGGTATTCAATAACAAATCTTCAATAAATGTATTACTTTACAGGCAAGAATTAAAGTAAATCTGCAAATGTCGCATCATTTGCTCCAGCATCTGCCTGACACGCGAACCCAGCCTCATGTTCGACCTGCTCACCATGTCATCCACAGATCCTCCTCCATCAGGCCCTCAAGTGAGAGATAAACCCACCTGGTGCATCTGCCACAACTGCAGGGAAATGCCGACGGATGTGGAGCGCAAGTGCTGATGGGCAACAACCTCACTCATGTATTGCAATGCTGCCCCACATCGAGGCATACATTCTGCAAGAGGGGCACCTGCGCCTTGCAATCATCAGACTGGAACGATGTGCGGGCTTTGGATGACCTTCCAGATAAAGGGGAAAGCAACAAACAATTTCGCTATGCTGCATACCGACAGTTTGTTGTGTGGCAATATGGGGCACTGGGAGCAGGGAACAGAGTGGTCCTACCCAGTTGCTGTAAATGGAAGATAAGATGACCGCTTTCCAGATCCACACGGACAATATAAAGGCTTCATCCCAAACAGGTTGCAATGAACAAACAGTTTATTTGTATCTATATCATGAACGTTTTTTATATAATGTACATCGTTTTTATTTATATTTTTTCCCCAGGAGTAATTAAAAATGCAGAGTCCTTTTGTTTTTATATTATGTTTGAATAAAAAAAAAAAATTACTTTTCATTTCTGTTATTATTACTGATATCAAGACATAACATTTATCATCTCTGTAAATGCTGCACTAAATAATTACAACCAATGTCGGGTGACAATATATATTTTTTTATTCAATATAAACAAGTACAAACATGGTCAGAAACATTGTCCTGGGGTCCAGTTTTCGCAGATAGGTCTGGCTCTGCACGTGGCTGCATAGGCTGTGGCAACTTACACTTTTGGCAGTGAATGTCCTTGGGAGAGAAAATCACAAGACACACACAATAAACAACGGTATTAGGGGTTTTAAACAGCTGCTGATAAAAAGCCTAATCAAAACATCAAATGGTTTATATTAAAAATGCCAAAAAAGAGCTACATATAATTTAATAAAATAATGAAACATTAAATTGTTCAGATTAGGTTAAATCAGCACAAATCTTTACAAACACCTTAGACTTAAGAGCATTAAATGGATTTTAATGTGTGACAGTAACATATTGGCTGATTACATTTACGGTTTGTACAGTGTGCAAGTCTTGAGTTGTGTTAGCTAAACAGTAGCTCTGTAGCTAACAGCTGAGTCGGAGCCTTCAGTCAACTGAAGCAGACAGTCTAGCGGGGCGAGCAGACTATTCCCTGAACACAAAAATAGACGGCTCCTTCTTCTGAACACAAATATAAAATAAACAGGAAACAAGACGAAAGCTTACCTGTCCAAGAGAAAAACGGCAACCATTGCGTCACTTTTCAGGCCAAACCACTCCCTCAGCTTTCGCCATCGCTGAAAAGCGAATCCAATATTTATCCTCGTTTTTCCTAAATAAATAGCTCTCTCCAACTTTTTTATTGTTGCTGCCTTTTCATTTTCGGTCTTTCTTTTTCTTGCCTTTTTAAAAGGATGAACCGGGGCAAAGTAACGGTGGCAGTGGTAACTTCTGTTTGTCTTCCATCGTGTTGACGTTGTAGGCTCACTAGGTCAAGTCCACTGTCATGAACTACTATGACAACAACGCTTTCTTTGCCCTCCGTGAACGCGCTCAGGCCGGCTCAGGCTCGTACACAGAGGGGAGAGAACGTGCAGGCTTGTGATTGGTTCTTTAGATTCGGGTACAATGTCTCCGATTGGTAAGCATTTTAACAGGTTTATAGCCGATACAGAATTCGTTTTTGTTTCGCTTCTTTTTCATTGCCCATAAGTTATTTATTGCTGTCAGGATGTAAAAACCAATTTCAACAACATATTAAAAAGTGCATATCACTGGAAACCGTACAGTATGCCTTTAAATAAAGATAATAAAACATTAAATAAAGATATTAAAACATTAAATAAAGAGAATATAACATTTAATAAAGATAATGAAACATTAAATAAATAGAATAAAACATTAAATAAAGATAATAGATGATGTTTCAGCCTTCGTGGCATCAACTTAAGATCTTAAAAATAAGAACTTGAAAATGTAAATATATATATATATATATATATATATATATAAATATATTGTGTTTTATATGTATGAACAAATGTCTCAATAAAGTTATTTAATTAAAAAAAAATAAATAAATAAATTTAATATTTTAAAAAAAAAAAAATAATCTACCCGGCATGCAATGCGCGGTGATCGCGGAACCTATTTCCCGGTCACCGGGATTCTACCGGGACGCCTCCTCTAGCTCCCAGACGGCTCAACCTCCTCTAGCTATGCTAGCTATAGGAGGTTGAGCCGGTCGGTCCACCGGTACCGGTACCGTGAAAAACACCGGTAATCCGGCACACCGGTATACAGGAGGATGAGCCGTCCAGATAAACATCCGTGAAAACATCATGACGTGACGTCACTGCACCGCGACTGTGACAAACGCGAAACATTAAATAAAGATAATAAAACATTAAATAAAGATATTAAAACATTAAATAAAGAGAATATAACATTTAATAAAGATAATGAAACATTAAATAAATAGAATAAAACATTAAATAAAGATAATAGATGATGTTTCAGCCTTCGTGGCATCAACTTAAGATCTTAAAAATAAGAACTTGAAAATGTAAATATATATATATATATATATATATATATATAAATATATTGTGTTTTATATGTATGAACAAATGTCTCAATAAAGTTATTTAATTAAAAAAAAAAAAAAAAAAAAAAAAAATAATAATAATAATAATAAAAAAATCTACCCGGCATGCAATGCGCGGTGATCGCCGGAACCTATTTCCCGGTCACCGGGATTCTACCGGGACGCCTCCTCTAGCTCCCAGACGGCTCAACCTCCTCTAGCTATGCTAGCTATAGGAGGTTGAGCCGGCCGGTCCACCGGTACCGGTACCGTGAAAAACACCGGTAATCCGGCACACCGGTATACAGGAGGATGAGCCGTCCAGATAAACATCCGTGAAAACATCATGACGTGACGTCACTGCACCGCGACTGTGACAAACGCGAAACATTAAATAAAGATAATAAAACATTAAATAAAGATATTAAAACATTAAATAAAGAGAATATAACATTTAATAAAGATAATGAAACATTAAATAAATAGAATAAAACATTAAATAAAGATAATAGATGATGTTTCAGCCTTCGTGGCATCAACTTAAGATCTTAAAAATAAGAACTTGAAAATGTAAATATATAAATAGCTGAATATATATATATATATATATAAATATATGTGTTTTATATGTATGAACAAATGTCTCAATAAAGTTATTTAATTAAAAAAAAAAAAAAAAAAATAATAATAATAATAATAAAATAAAAAAATCTACCCGGCATGCAATGCGCGGTGATCGCCGGAACCTATTTCCCGGTCACCGGGATTCTACCGGGACGCCTCCTCTAAGCTCCCAGACGGCTCAACCTCCTCTAGCTATGCTAGCTATAGGAGGTTGAGCTTCAGATGCCGGTCCACCGGTACCGGTACCGTGAAAAACACCGGTAATCCGGCACACCGGTATACAGGAGGATGAGCCGTCCAGATAAACATCCGTGAAAACATCATGACGTGACGTCACTGCACCGCGACTGTGACAAACGCGAAACATTAAAGCTATACTGTACGATTTGAGAGAGCTAGCATGATTTGAAATTAGCTTCTCTTCGGAGTTCCGTTTAACTCCTCCCCCACCCTTCAGGACTCCCTGCCCCCACCCCTCGACACAGAGCCTTGCACGAGCACGAGCGCTGCTGCTACTTAGCAACCAGGTAGCTACGCTGCCGCTGCCTCATTGAGCGAGAGCTGAGCTAACGGTCGGCTGCGTTTCTCTACAAACTAGGATGTCTCATTCACCGGTAAGAACACACCTAATATTATAATATTATAATGCTAAATGTTTAAAACAAACATGATGAGGCCTACTTTTACTGTTAGTAGTAGTACTCACAGCCGTCAGGCTAGCTCATAAGCACAGATTGACTGGTAACAGTAAAGAAAAAGTTCACAGTTTACTTACACACATATTTTGTGTAGTATATTACACTTTATTTATCATTCATTGTTTTGCTTGTCAGAGTTCACAAGATGAGAGTTTTTTGGGCTCTGACACAGACTACAGTCCCGAGCCAAACACGTCGTCGGGTCAGAGGGGACGGGCCCGAGGTCGACTGTCTGCAAGAGAGCAGGCCATTAGGGGCAGAGGAAGTAGAGGTGGAAGACGGGGAGCAAGAGGCACTGGACGAGCGGGAAGAAGCAGGAGACGCGGGGCTGCAGTAAACCTGGGGCAGGATGATGTACTGCGAGTGGAGAACCTGCAAGCTCTAAGGATAGCAGATGAGCAGGTACTGTATCTGAGACATAAACCTTACCAGCAACTTTGTATACTGAGATGCCATGTACCATGAACACACACTAGCCTACCTATTAGAGGAAAATAAAAAACGGTATTCAATAACTAATCTTCATCATGTATTACTTTACAGGCAAGAATTCAAAGTCTGGATCTGCAAATGTCGCATCATTTGCTCCAGCTCTGCCTGACACGCGACCCCAGCCTCATGTTCGACCTGCTCACCATGTCATCCACAGATCCTCCTCCATCAGGCCCTCAAGTGAGAGATAAACCCACCTGGTGCATCTGCCACAACTGCAGGGAAATGCCGACGGATGTGGAGCGCAAGTGCTGTGGGCAACAACCTCACTCATGTATTGCAATGCTGCCCCACATCGAGGCATACATTCTGCAAGAGGGGCACCTGCGCCTTGCAATCAGAATCTGGAACGATGTGCGGGCTTTGGATGACCTTCCAGACCCAGGGGAAAGCAACAAACAATTTCGCTATGCTGCATACCGACAGTTTGTTGTGTGGCAATATGGGGCACTGGGAGCAGGGAACAGAGTGGTCCTACCCAGTTGCTGTGTGTGGAAGATAAGAGACCGCTTTCCAGATCCACACGGACAATATAAAGGCTTCATCCCAAACAGGTTGCAATGAACAAACAGTTTATTTGTATCTATATGTGAACGTTTTTTATATAATGTACATCGTTTTTATTTATATTTTTTCCCCAGGAGTAATTAAAAATGCAGAGTCCTTTTGTTTTTATATTATGTTTGAATAAAAAAAGGAAAATTACTTTTCATTTCTGTTATTATTACTGATATCAAGACATAACATTTATCATCTCTGTAAATGCTGCACTAAATAATTACAACCAATGTCGGGTGACAATATATATTTTTTTATTCAATATAAACAAGTACAAACATGGTCAGAAACATTGTCCTGGGGTCCAGTTTTCGCAGATAGGTCTGGCTCTGCACGTGGCTGCATAGGCTGTGGCAACTTACACTTTTGGCAGTGAATGTCCTTGGGAGAGAAAATCACAAGACACACACAATAAACAACGGTATTAGGGGTTTTAAACAGCTGCTGATAAAAAGCCTTCATGACATCATGTGGTTTATCCTTGCACTTTGAGTGCCAAGAAAAGTGCTACATATAATTCCAATCCATTATTATTGTTCAGATAATAGGTTGATCAGCACAAATCTTTACAACTTACACCTTAGACCAGAGCTAAATGGATTTTAATGTGTGACAGTAACATATTGGCTGATTACATTTACGGTTTGTACAGTGTGCGAGTCTTGAGTTGTGTTAGCTAAACAGTAGCTCTGTAGCTAACAGCTGAGTCGGAGCCTTCAGTCAACTGAAGCAGACAGTCTAGCGGGGCGAGCAGACTATTCCCTGAACACAAAAATAGACTTCTTCTGAACACAAATATAAAATAAACAGGAAACAAGACGAAAGCTTACCTGTCCAAGAGAAAAACGGCAACCATTGCGTCACTTTTCAGGCCAAACCACTCCCTCAGCTTTCGCCATCGCTGAAAAGCGAATCCAATATTTATCCTCGTTTTTCCTCGAGCTCTCTCCAACTTTTTTATTGTTGCTGCCTTTTCATTTTCGGTCTTTCTTTTTCTTGCCTTTTTAAAAGGATGAACCGGGGCAAGTAACGGTGGCAGTGGTAACTTCTGTTTGTCTTCCATCGTGTTGACGTTGTAGGCTCACTAGGTCTAGTCCACTGTCATGAACTACTATGACAACAACGCTTTCTTTGCCCTCCGTGAACGCGCTCAGGCCGGCTCAGGCTCGTACACAGAGGGGAGAGAACGTGCAGGCTTGTGATTGGTTCTTTAGATTCGGGTACAATGTCTCCGATTGGTAAGCATTTTAACAGGTTTATAGCCGATACAGAATTCGTTTTTGTTTCGCTTCTTTTTCATTGCCCATAAGTTATTTATTGCTGTCAGGATGTAAAAACCAATTTCAACAACATATTAAAAAGTGCATATCACTGGAAACCGTACAGTATGCCTTTAAATAAAGATAATAAAACATTAAATAAAGATATTAAAACATTAAATAAAGAGAATATAACATTTAATAAAGATAATGAAACATTAAATAAATAGAATAAAACATTAAATAAAGATAATAGATGATGTTTCAGCCTTCGTGGCATCAACTTAAGATCTTAAAAATAAGAACTTGAAAATGTAAATATATACATATATATATATATATATATATATATAAATATATTGTGTTTTATATGTATGAACAAATGTCTCAATAAAGTTATTTAATTAAAAAAAAAAAAAAATAATCTACCCGGCATGCAATGCGCGGTGATCGCGGAACCTATTTCCCGGTCACCGGGATTCTACCGGGACGCCTCCTCTAGCTCCCAGACGGCTCAACCTCCTCTAGCTATGCTAGCTATAGGAGGTTGAGCCGGCCGGTCCACCGGTACCGGTACCGTGAAAAACACCGGTAATCCGGCACACCGGTATACAGGAGGATGAGCCGTCCAGATAAACATCCGTGAAAACATCATGACGTGACGTCACTGCACCGCGACTGTGACAAACGCGAAACATTAAATAAAGATAATAAAACATTAAATAAAGATATTAAAACATTAAATAAAGAGAATATAACATTTAATAAAGATAATGAAACATTAAATAAATAGAATAAAACATTAAATAAAGATAATAGATGATGTTTCAGCCTTCGTGGCATCAACTTAAGATCTTAAAAATAAGAACTTGAAAATGTAAATATATACATATATATATATATATAAATATATTGTGTTTTATATGTATGAACAAATGTCTCAATAAAGTTATTTAATTAAAAAAAAAAAAAAAAAAAAAAAAAAAAAAACTGCACCGCGACTGTGACAAACGCGAAACTCAACCTCCTCTAAAACATAAATAAAGATAATAAAACATTAAATAAAGATATTAAAACATTAAATAAAGAGAATAAAACATTAAATAAAGAGAATATAACATTTAATAAAGATAATGAAACATTAAATAAATAGAATAAAACATTAAATAAAGATATTAAAACATCAAATAAAGAGAATGAAACATTAAATAAAGAGAATAAAACATTAAATAAAGAAAATAAAACATTAAATAAAGAAAATAAAATATTAAATAAAGAAAATAAAATATTAAATAAAGAAAATAAAACATTAAATAAAGAAAATAAAATATTAAATAGAGAAAATAAAATATTAAATAAAGAAAATAAAACGTTAAATAAAGAAAAGAAAATATTAAATAAAGAAAATAAAATATTAAATAAAGAAAATAAAACATTAAATGAAGAAAATAAAATATTAAATAAAGAAAATAAAACATTAAATGAAGAGAATGAAACATTAAATAAAGATATTAAAACATTACATTAAGAGAATAAAACATTAAATGAAGAGAATGAAACATTAAATAAAGAAAATATAACGTTAAATAAAGAAAATAAAATATTAAATAAATAAAATAAAACATTAAATAAAGATATTAAAACATTAAATGAAGAGAATGAAACATTAAATAAAGAGAATTAAAGATTAAATAAAGATAATGAAACATTAAATAAAGATATTAAAACATTAAATAAAGACAATAAAACATTAAATGAAGAAAATAAAACATTAAATAAAGACAATAAAACATTAAATAAAGAGAATGAAACATTAAATAAAGAGAACAAAACATTAAATAAAGATATTAAAACATTAAATAAAGAAAATAAAACATTAAATGAAGAGAATGAAATATTAAATAAAGAGAACAAAACATCAAATAAAGAAAATGAAACATTAAATAAAGAAAATAAAATATTAAATAAAGATAATAAAACATTAAATGAAGAGAATAAAACATTAAATAAAGAGAATAAAACATTAAATAAAGAGAATGAAACATTAAATAAAGAGAACAAAACATTAAATAAAGATATTAAAACATTAAATAAAGAAAATAAAATATTAAATAAAGATAATAAAACATTAAATGAAGAAAATAAAACATTAAATAAAGAGAATGAAACATTAAATAAAGAGAACAAAACATCAAATAAAGAAAATGAAACATTAAATAAAGAGAATGAAACATTAAATAAAGAGAATGAAACATTAAATAAAGAGAATAAAACATTAAATGAAGAGAATGAAACATTAAATAAAGAGAATAAAACATTAAATAAAGAGAATAAAACATTAAATAAAGATAATAGATGATATTGCAGCCTTCGTGGCATCAACTTAAGATCTTAAAAATAAGAACTTGAAAATTTAAATATATACATATATATATATATAAATATATTGTGTTTTATATGTATGAACAAATGTCTCAATAAAGTTATTGAATTTAAAAAAAAAAAAGTTGAAGTTAACAGCTTCCAGTAACCTATTGTAAAACCACAATAAATAAATACAATGCAATAAAAAAAACATACCACACAATACACACACCACAATACAGTAATAGACATACACCAATTGACCATAGATTTTTTTTTGTATTTTAAACATGTAACTAATAATAAGAAAACCAATAAAATGAACAGTATTTTTAAAAATAAACAAATACAGTCAATTCTTAATAAACTAAATAAATAAATGAAATGTCCTAAAGGAGTGGGAAGAAGTACACTTTGAGAAGAAAGGAGTACACGCTTCTCCTCTCCAGGGTTGCACACAAAACATTATAATAAGCGATAACATTGTAAAGTACGATCTAAGTAGGAGCCTTTGAATGCATCACTGTAGAAAAATCACTCCCACATCTGACAGATGAGGCGTTTAGGTGCAGTGGTTAAAATGTAAACTTTCTTGCAGAAAGCCCTGAAGGTGTGCCGGTCGGCTTTGTTCAGACAGTATTTCCGGACATGTTTTTGCATTAAAAGACAGGTGAACAATGCATGAGTGTTATATTTATTTGTATTATATTATTTTATCTACTTTGGTAGCTTAACGCCTCCTTGTCGCCTCTCTGCTCGGTTCCAAAGTACAACTAACATCAGGTTAACAGGTTTATGTGAGAGTCTACTGGGTCAAAGGTGTTTTGTTTTTTTACTGGACAGCTGACACCTTGATCCTGCTGCAGTTTTAATCCTCCTGCATGTTTGCAGCTGGATTTAAACATTGCTTTTTAACACCTGTTTTCTGCAAGAAGCAACATGAGTGGAAGAGTAGAAACAACCAAGGAAACGTCCTCCATGGGTTCACTTCCCACCCAGGATAACGTCACAGAACAACACAAGAGGAAGAAAGTCATTAACGTCGTTTACATCATCACTGCTTTGGATATAACATGGATGTTTTTACAGTTTTCTGTCACCCCTGTAAGTATTTTTGGTTATGTATGGAGGACGAAGCTGAGATTTCCGTGGCGACCGTGAATGTTACAAAGCTGGACATGATTTGTTTCTTTTTATGTTGTTATTGTTGATGATGACACATTGACTGTAGTATTTATTATAGGAGTGTAGGAGTGATCATGTTTATTATGACACATTAACAGTAGACTTTGCTACATTTGCATTATTTAACTCATTGCATCACATCCGGATACTTGTTAGATAATAATAAAAAAAACATTTAATTTCAAAGTAAAAGCCCTGTAGTCACAACTGTACTTATATAAGTGATGTGCATGCGTAGGCTTATCTTAAATTATGTTATATAATGATATAAAGTGGTGGAGGAAGTATTCAGATGGTACAACTGCATTCAAATCCACACTTAAGCAGTGGAGAGTAATTAAGTACATTTACTCAATTGTGCTTTACTTAAGTATTAAAATTTTCTACTCCACTACATTTTGGAGGCAAATATTATACTTTTTATTTCCACATACTACACCTTTTGATACCATAGTTACTTTGATTAGTAATACAATATCTAATCAACTAATAAATGATGATGCTGTATTATGTATATGGAATTATGATGCTTTATTATATATAAGGATAAGACCCTTTGATACCTTGGTGGAATTCACTGACTACCTAACAGTAGCCTATATATGGTAAAAATTCAAACAAACAAAAACGAAAACATTAAACCAAAGTAACCTACAGATTGATCAACAATTGTAATTCAATTATAGGATTTCATTTTTTCAAAGTTGGCCATTGTGCATAACCTTTTACTTTTTGTAACTTAATTATATTTTGATGCTAATACTTTTTAAATGACGTTGCCTTAAAAAAATCTTACAGACCTCCTTTGTTCCCTGCAGTTAAATAAAAATGACTTAAAGCCACTGCTGGATTAGTAGAAGTGGTCTGATTTCAATATAAAAACCCACTCTAATCATGTAAACCTTAACACATATGTTTGTGTGAATTTGAAGATGTATTTTCATTATGTATCTCTGTAGTATTTGGCAAGGAAACTTGGCTTCAACACCTTGTGGTTTGGTTATTTACAAACCACGGTTGGTGTAATCCAGCTGCTTGGGGGTCCGATGTTTGGAAGGTAAGTATAAAACAATGTTGACAAATCAAAAAAGTTATAGCTACTCTTACAGTTGTTTATGGAGGTTATTCTGTTCTCAGAGGCTGCTGTTCTCATTACAGAGAATACATGTGTTTACTGAGTTTTGTTGTTGTTTGCAGGTTTGCAGATATTTTTGGAGCTCGAGCAGCTTTGTCTCTGGCGTGTTCTTCCACAGTTGTTTTCTTTCTGCTGCTGGCCATAGCAGAGAATCCAGCCATGCTGTTCATCCACAAACTCCCAACAATCTTTATGCACACTATAACTGGTAAGCACCGCTCACCTACAATCCTTCTCACTCAGTTGAACATAAACTTCAAACCTAGATTAATATTTGATCTAGATGAATCATTTATATTTATTTATAAACTCATTCCTGTCTTGCTTTGCTGACTTTGTGGCTAAACCAAGCCTGCAATTCAGACTATAACGGCTAGTGTTAAGGACAGAAACATCAGAGATTTTGAGATTTAAGTCAAAATACTACCACACAATTTTCTTTTTGAAGTTTTGTTCTTCAAATGGTATGTTTTTTTTAAGAATATTGTTGATTCTTGATTTTTTTTTTTTTTTCTCTCTTAATTTGTTAAATTTATTCTCAAAATCTCATGTTTAATGCTAATCTAATACTCAGTTATATAAAATACACATGCAAATGATGAATTTACTGTAATAAGTGGAGTTGTATGAAACCCAGAAACCATCCTTCACACCTTGCTAAGAATGAAAAGAAGAAAAAACATTTTTTTTTTAATGGTATATTGTTTTGCTGTATGTAGGACAATAACACAACGCTATCATACTCATATTCTGTGGTTAAATCTAGTGAAACATTACCCGATCTAATGTTAGTGTTAGTTATTATCCTAAGAGCAGATGCAGTTTCTCTTACTTTTATTTCTCCATCCCTCTCCTCTCTGCAGCGTCTCAGATGGTTGTTACAGACCTTTCAGAACCTGAGAAACGAGCAGATGCATTATCCAAACTAGGTCTGTGTTTTGGCATCGGTATGATAGCTGGCTCCACATTGGGCGGCCATCTTAACACACGCTTTGGGTGAGTTTAATTCTATGTGAGCTGTTGGAGAATGGGTCTACATTGAGTGATGTGCTGCAGAATGGAACATTTAACAGCTAATGAGCCTAATATTTCAATCAGGAGTTGGTGGAGACCAAAACAGAGCTAAAAAGAGGGTCAATGAGGTCACAAATAAGACTCCAAATGACTGCTAATGTTGCTTCATGTCTGCTGGGTGTTAAAAATAAGCAACTCTTTTCAAACCACTTCATAAGGTGATAGTATGTCAATGATATGTGTCTGCAGCTTTATGGAAATGCAACAAAAATAATGATGATAGGCTTTAAAATGTTTAAATGGTATTTTTGTGTGTGTAAAATTGTAAATGCACTGTATACGTTATATCAATAGTACACCTAAAATGGCCAAAGTATATGTGCACCTAACACTGCTTTTTTCTTCCCAGGGAGACATTTACTGCATGTGTTGGTGCTGTCGGGAGTGCCTTCAGTTTACTGTTGGTTTTAAAGTATATCCCAAAAACGACCAAATCTCAAGCTTCAACAACCAACAAAGACGGTAAGACACACTTCTGTCAGCTACACCTAATGTTCTCAACTGTTTGGAAATCTGTGTGTGTGTTGATATTTTCAGGCTTATGGCACACAGGCATTATTATAAATATATGTATTGTAAAAATGTCTTTGAAATCACAACATACGGATACACAACATAGCTGAGCTACAAGTGACGATGCACATTCCCATCATGCATCCTTGTCAGAACTGGCAACCACTTGTTGTGAGGTGAATGGAATTTGAATCAGGCAGGGAGAGTGCGGCATCTAGTGGCTGATTCTGATTGAAGCAATTCAATTTTAAACATCCCTAATGCATCACATTCTGGTGGAATGTTATGATATGATAATAGGATTCTTTTTCGGATGCCAAGGTGACAAGAGAGTCTAAGCCTTTTTGTTTAAAATCTTACTGAGACCCAGTGTCAGACTTTTAGAAATCTACTGAAAAGATGGAGAGCTTTCAGAAATCTGACATTGATGACAAGCAATTGCCCAAGACGGGGCCCATGTCAGCCTATCATCACTATGTTATGTCATCGATCCTTCCCGATGCCGAGAGGGAGTATCTCTGCACCAAGAAGAAAAACAAGGCCCTTGAGATGGAAAACGAGGTCCTCAAGAAGAAGGTTGACTTTTTGATGACTGATGCTGATCAGTTCAAGGCGGAGAGGCAAAGAATCCACAAGGTGATCAAAAACAGAGACCACCAGAGGACCCAACTGTTGCAATGCAAAAATGATTTGTCGCTGCTGAGTAAGAAGTTGGCGATCCAGGTGAAAGAGCTGAGGAGGGAGCGCAAGCAGAATGAGGCCCTCAAGGAGGAGCTGGAGTTATTGAGGAAGGAGCTGCAGTCCGTGAAGCAGCGTGCCGTCAACCACAGAGTGGAGCAGCAACACCTGAAGGAATGTCTGGACCAGGCATTCAAAGAGAGAGACGGCCTGAATGACACGCTGCTGCACTGCAAAAACGAATCCTCGGAGTTGCGTGACAAGATCAGCAACCAGCAATCGAGCGTGAACAAGAAGGACGGTCAGTGCAAAGAGCTGATGAAGCAAATCCATCTCCTCAAGCTGGAGAACCATAAACTTGAGAGGGAGAGGAGCGTCGTAGATAGCAACGCAGAGGACTCGAGGCGGGAGCTCCGAAAGTGTGAAGAGGAGCTCCACACACAGAAGGAGAAGATCGAAGAGAGCAAAAGGAGTCGCGCTATTGAGGATCAGCTTGGGAAAAAGATACTAATAATCCAAGAAAGAGCTCACGCGATCAGAAGACCAACCCAAGAGGTGCCTCTCAGGAAGCTTGAGTCCGTACAGAATGAGCTGCTCGCCCGGACAGAGGAGCTGAAGAAAACCCAGAAGCTGTATGAGGAGCAGAAGGAGAAACTGACACAGGTAGCGGTGCGTTTCCAGCAGTGTCAGAAGACTGTCAGAGACCAGAGAGAGAAGTTTAAGGCGGTAACAGCAGAGAGGAACATGTACAAAGGTCTTGCTGAAAAATTGGGGATTGAATTAACGGACATCAAAAAGGGGCAACGCAAACTGAAGAACAGGGCGGCCAAGAGGAGCAGAATAATCAAGATGGCGTCTGGAGACAAATCAAGCTCGTCTCACCTCTCACCTACGTAACGGAAGCGCCACCTGAAGACTGGAAACAAATTAAATGTGTGCCATCGCCCATCAGAAAAGTCCAGATGCAGTCCAAATTAAGGATCGGAGGGACAAAAATGTGAATGTGCTTTTTGATTTCTCTTTCGAGCTGAGGATTTTTGGGAGATGTTACATGTCTTCTTACGGAGCTCAGGCAACTAGATCTTTGTCAATTGAGACATTTATTATACAAATAAACTGATGTAACTTGATACTGATCCAGTTCTTTGTGGTTTTTTTTGTTTGTGTTACAGGGTAAATGTGACGTGCATGTTTTGAATTTTAATTTAAAAAAAAGCCAATAAATGATGTACCTTCATTTGACAATAATGTATTTTAGTAATGCCTTTTAGCATTTCAATTCAAAATCTAACTAACACATGTTGTACGTATAAAATACTACCGTTTATTAAAACTTGTGTTTTTTTTAAACGCTTTTATTCTTGAATTCACTGCAGGTGAGAACAAAAGCAAGTCAGTATTCAACGTGGGAGAGATCACCAGACTGCTGAAGTTTCCTGGTGTGAAGCGGACTTTCGTTGTGAAGATAGTTGCAGGTTTGCCGTCAGGTGAGAAGTTTATGTGAGAAGAGGTTTTGTTTTCACACAAGAATGTTTTCACCACAATGTGTTTATCGCTTTCCATCCCAAGTTTTGTCAATGTAAACTAACAAATTGGGTCAATATATTACTGTGGATCAGAAAACGTTGATTCTGTGTTAATTACATATATCATTTCCCCATAATTTCTCTGTTGCACAATATGGGCAATCAGTTATTATTATGCTGTTTCAAATGGCCTGATGTTTGGCCTGCAACTGCATTTACTTGGTGTTTTTCTGGACAATGGATTATGTGTTTAAAGGCCATTTGTATAGATCCAGCTGGAGCATGTAAGAAAAATGACAATAAATAAGTGCTCTTCTCTTTCCTCAGGCATTTTTCAAGTGATGTTCTCCGTCATTGCGTTGGACTTCTTCAAGCTGAAACCTGAACAGAATGGATATCTGATGGCTTACTTTGGCATTGCCTCAATGGTAAGTGTCACACAGACTGAAATACAAGAAAAGCTGATTTAGATTTTCAGTGCTTCTTGATGATTTTAAAATGCAAGACGAGGTCAGTAAAAACCCGGATGTTTGTTCAGGTTATTCAGGGAGGAGTGGTCGGTCGACTTACAGCGAGATACTCCGAGAACTCGCTGCTGCTTCTGTCCATCGCCGTTTCTTCTTTTGTGGGACTGGCTCAGGTACACACACACAAAAAAGCACAAAAACACACATGCATATGGGAAGTATTTAAAGTACAATACAGGGCCATATTTCAGGATCTCTGATAAACAGATTTGTTTAAGCTCGATAAAACGATTTATTCAACCTGTTCTTTCTGTTTTTCCTTGTCCTATATTTATTTCTTTTTTCATTTTGTATTTATTCGCCAACCATTCAATAGTTGTTAAAACATTTTACTTTACGCCACAAGTGTGAACCTGCTGGTGGCGTTAGAGTAAAATTCTTGAAATCACCATGGTTGTTAGGCTTCATCCTCTGGGGAACATGAATGTGTGTAAAAACATTTATGGCATCAATCTCATAGTTGTAAGATATTTCAGTCTGGACTTAAGTGGTGGAATGACTGACATTGTCATTGTCTTCAATATTGCCATGCTGTTTATACAAATATTTGTTGGTTACAGCTTCTCAAATCTTAGGATTTCTTGCATTTCTCTATTTTAAAATACATATTTTAAATGTTTTCACGTGTACAATAAGTCTTTCTTTTGGCACAAGTGTACTTATTTGTTCATAATGGAAAAAATCCTTTTTATTCATCTCTGCAGGCTTACATGCAGGATGTGTTCCAGTTCTGCCTCACCGTCGTCCCCATGATGTTTTCTCTCAGTGTGTTTAATGTCATCACAGACAGCATGCTCACCAAGAGCGTACCGTCCTCCGACACAGGTGACGTCATCCTGCTTTTCTAATCGCACCACATTCACAACAACCACACAACAACCATTAACAGCAGGTACTCTATCACAGGCTGGAATTACACAAAGCTGCTTTATGATCATATGATGTGTGGCTGCATCTCATTAAAGATACTTTAATCAAAAGGAGGGAAAGAAGTATAACTTTACAAAACTACCCAAAACAAAGAAAACTACAGGCTCACCTCATACCAGATACTGAGAATTAACTTAATTATTTCAATTCAGTTGTTTGTTGAACCCACTTTTCTCTTGTACGCAGGCACGATGATGGGACTTTGTGCATCCGTCCAATCTCTGCTTCGCACAGTCGGGCCGACTGTTGGCGGCTTCATGTATGTGAACTACGGCATCTCCTCTATAGGCTTAATCCAGTTTGTCGTGAACATCGCGGTGTTTGTGCACCTGCTGCAGCGTCACCTCAGGATGGCAGCCGAGCATCAGGAATGAAATCTCCAATTTGTCCACAAACTATTAGAGTTAATGGAAATTCAATTTTAGATTTTATGAACAATCTGCTCCCAATGTGAATGTTTATAAGTCATCCTGTCAGTCATTTACATGACATGGTCCAACCTTTACACCTCTTCATCATTCAGATGTTGTTGCTGTTTAATCTGTGGTGGGGATTCAGAACTGAACCACTAGATGGAAGCACATCCTCCATTTTACCAGATGATACTTTTATTTTCCAGGGTTCTATTGAGATTTATCTAAACGTCATTGAAAAGTGATTAATTAACAGACCAATCAACATCTCTGCTAAGTGAATATAGTTATATCATAGCAATTTATAATGAAAGTTTATTTTCTTATTTGTCACTGTTTTTCAAATCTTTTATAAAATGATTTTATTTTTGTACATTAATTCATCTAAAGGCAGTGAAGTATTTCAGACATCCCTCGGCATTGAATAGTGTGAATCTGTGGCAGAAATAACTGTAATTGATACAGTATATAAATATAATGAAGATTTTATGAATATTTCCTTTCCCATTATTCATCTAATGTCCATTCAAATTCACCTTGTGACTCTTTGGAGGGGCCCGAGCCCCAGATTTGGAACCAGTGAGCTAAATTACCTGTCAAGTTGTTGAACTTCCTCCACCAACAGTAAAATGCTACTCAGGCATTAATGCATCATAATCTAATATATAATCTATAATGATGTATCATTTACAGGGGGTATTTTCTGCAGAATAAATACTTTTATTTAAATGCAATATTTAGTACTTTTATATTGTTATATTGATAATTTTACTTAAATAAAGGATGTTATTACTCCCAACAGTATCAACGCCCATATTTATTAACGAATATTAAATCTGCAGTGCAGAAAAACAAATGACATACTGTGTGGATCACAAACAAATCCTTTAGTGTTAATCACAGTCTCAGTTTTCATATTTATTTACAGTTTTCTGCTACCTCCGTTGCTAAGCTGCAGCATGTTGAAGTGATGTCACAAAATCTGCAGCAGGTGGTTTCATTGTTTCTACAAAGTACTCTGTTTTTGAAATATTACGACCAGCAATCAGGGATAAATATTATCTTACTTTAACAGTAGGGGGTGAGTGGTGTTATAGAATTATTATGGACCAGGCTACACCTTCAACAGATGTCACTGGTGAGATTTCTCTGCCAGTTTGTTGAGCCAAATATCTGATGAAAGCAGCCACACAAACAGAGGAGACTGGGACATTCAGATTACACCCTAAAAACTGTAAAAAATAAAGGACCCATATTTGTTTATTTTCAGTGTTTTATACATAATCTTAAGGAGACATTCTGAGACAAAGCAGTCGTCCATATCAGATAGATGTGTTGGATATTAAATCAAGGAATTGCATACAAAATTTTAATATTTCTTGAACATTTTACTATTAATTATTGGAGTTTATTGTGGAAATAAATTTTTTTTCCTTGCAGTAAGTGAACAGATTTCATGCTGTAGTTTATCTTAAACATGTTTCTTTGCATTCAATTCAAGATGGAAAAACGTATAAAATATAAAATATTTTTATTCTGCACAGCCTTCAACTGTAATGTTAATTTTATCCATTTGAAGGATATATTTAGAAACTCTTAGCTGGTAGAGTGTGATAGTCTGTTAAGGTGGACTGCACCTTTTAATGTGATCAACCCTCTCAGAGGCAATCCCATCATCTGAGCCTGATCCCACACCTACACCCACTCATGTCTCGCTGTCGTCTGAGTCGTACAACGACGTTCAGCCGTCCGTGTCGATGCATCGCCGCAGGCTTTTTACACTTTGTATAAAGTAAAAAAAAAAGCCACTTGCTTTTGAATCTTCTTCTTCTGTCTCTCTAACTGACTCACAGAGACTCAAAGCAGCTGTAGATGGATTTGAAGGGTGTCACTGTATCTGTGGACCCAGGGGGGCGGCCCTGACCACGGGAGGGGGTGCCCTGTTACACTTGGCCCTTTGAGCCTGGGGGAGCCGGGACAATGCTGCTGTTAACACTCCTGACGGGGACCTTTGGGTTCTCTGAAAGTTTAATGTGACTCTGCGAGCGACCTGCGCTCACTGAGGTCAGAGATGAGCGCGGCCCGGCATCGGTCCAAGGTTGCCCCGTGTTGGTGCATTGGAAACTGAATGCCGGCAGGGGGGAGGCCATCGGGTCCCGGGCTTGTTTTGTCCCCTGTGGCATGGATAATGAGGCATCTGTCTCCACCTGCCGCATGGAGAGACGGGGCTCACTGTCTCACTTAAAAAGAGCACAGGTTACCTATCTGATTTGTCCCAGGCAGGCCAGGGACATGATCTGAAGCAGAGGAGCCTTCAGCCTAAATGTTTTATACCACGGCTTTCTTATTTCGGTTTGGGCTGCACCACACGAAGCTCCTTATCAGACAACACTTTGTCTTGTTCGTCGCATCTTGAACATTAAGATCCAAATCAACCAAACATGAGTCACCCAAATGTTATTATTGTTCCCCCAAGAAAGTGTGACTTATTGGATTAATAGTGTAGTGGCCAATTGTCCGAAAAAAATCCTAAAACTAACTTAAATCAAAGGAACACTGACGCACCATTGGGTTTTTGGTTTACGCAGGCAAAATAGGTCATTGTCCAGACAGAATTCAGTGTTGCTGATGATTTATTTGGTCAAACAAAGAAGGCAAAGAAACAAAAGAACAAAGGAAATCCTGTCGCTGACTCTCATGATAAAAAAACCATAGGCCCACCCCGGTGCATGCTGGTCCTATACCTGCCTACTCCTATATATAACTGCAGGTGCCCACAGCGTTACATAATTCATAACAAATTACCAATCTCAAAACTAAGTATAACAAACAACAAAAACATTATTAAACTAAACGAATGACAAACAATCTGACCTAAATAAGCAAATATCTAGAATAATTAAACAATATTACTTGTGCATAAAATAACTAAATACTAACATCCAATAAATAGCTCCTACAAATAGCATAAACATAAAGACATATTTATGAATTAAACTAATTTGTCATAAAGCACAATTTACAACATCGTGTTGATTCTTGTTTAGAAATAATGCACGCCTGTCGTGCGTGTGACAGCAGCTCAACATGGGCACCAAACCCCCCGTCGTCCTCTCCTGCGGACCTCGTGGAGCTTGTGGAGTTGGCCACAGGAACGAAAGGTGATCTTAGGGGGGTTTTGTCTTGGTGTAATCAGACAGCGACATCATCAATCATGAGAGGGTGAATTACAGCGGGTTACAATGGGAGATAAGATAATGAGTGGGGCCTCAGCGACCTGGTGAGGGACAGCTCGAGTTCCCGTCCAGATTACATGGCAGTGGACCTGACTGGCTGCAAAACCTCTCTGAGGACGCTGGCTCAACAAATCCTAGATGGAGAGAAACACTTTTTTGTCCAACTACATTATAGTGGAAGTAGCTCTACTGTATTTCACGTTCTGCTAGTTCCGGGGGTGTGTAACAGGTTTGATGTAAAACTACAGAACAAGCAGATGGAGTTAAAATGATAATAAAGGTCTTTCTGGGTTGTCAGGATGGAGCAGAGGAACATGCTCATATCCAACACTGCAGAGATCTGGATTCAATCCCCAAAATTGATGCTTGTGTCTCGGTCCATAAAACACAAGTGAAAACATCCTGCAAACACGCAGCATTCTGACTTCTGCTTTTCTTGGAGGCTTACAGGAAGTGAGTCAACATTTTTTAAAGTTTGCATAAAGGTTATCAAAGACCACATGTCCATGCTTCACTTATTCTTTACTTAGATTGTGCTTTATCTCCTTCACTTTATTGCGCCTGTTAAACTGCAACAACTTACAACTATCATTCTCATTGGAGCATTGAGTTTGGTGACCTACAATGTAACTCTCATTAAAGCACCAGCCAGCTTCAACCTGAGCAAAGGTTTTTTTAGTGAGTGTTACTGATAAAAAAGGTTCCTCTTTTGAGGAACTTTTTGTGACACTTTTAATTTGATATTTCTTCTGCAGTAGAAATTTAGGCATAATTCATTTGAATTCATATCCTTGCACCATAAATGTTCATTATAAATTTCAACAAAAATCTGTCTTTTTTCAAGATTCCAAGATTTTTTTAAATATTTTTGTTGCATTTTATTTCCTTAAAAGATAGAAGACAGTAATGAGTTGACAGCATATGACACTGCATCGTCTACATAAGCTGCACAGTTAAAGCAGCACATGTGAAACCCACATTCATGCACACCTGATTCAGCAAATGACTCAAAAGACTCAAAATAACAACAAAGATAGACAAAATGGGCAAAAATAGACACATAATAACAATAAAGATACGCCAAACAACCAGAAAGAGACACAAAAATGGCTTTAAAAAAGCGGCAAAACACCTACAGCTGAAAAATAACAAAAAAAACACACCAAAGAATTACAAAGTGACACAAAACCACTACAAAGATACAAAAAAAAAATGCAGAAAATAACTGAAAACAACTATGAATAACAGGGCAAAAAAAAAAAAAAAAAAAAAAAAGACAAAAAAAGAACTACAAATACACACCTACAACAACTACAAATATACAGAAAATGACCACAAAGAGACACAAAACATCAACAAAAAGAGGCTAAACAACTTTTAAAGTCTGGGTTTCTCGCTCCTTTGTACAGTAGGAGTGATGTTGATCTGTGTTTAGGGGCCCATTGTCTCATAATCCACCCTTGGCCAGTCTGCAGGTGAGGCTGCACGTGTGGAGGAACCTCAGCCTGTGTGATGAATCACCAGACATCTTAACACACAGCGTCTGTATCCGTGCTTCCATGAAGCGTGCTAGGTCGTGTGTCAGCGGCTCTGAGCCCCATGACGCCCCGTCTAGTCCACACTCTCACTCCCCGACATGTGCCACCGCTCGCTAATCCTCCTCTGACGCTCCTCTCTGCAGCATCACCCTCCACAAAAGAACAATAAATGACCATGGGGTGACCTCAGTAGGGCAAAGGGATCTTCCACCCTCCCCCCCACCTCCAGTTATAAGGCCATAGTGGATCTCTAATTTGTATTAATACACAGGAGCTGCTGCATGTTAGCCGATTATCTTACAGCATACCAGGGAACATAGATGAGGTTCCTCTATAACGTACATGCTGCTCCATGGAAATTAATTGTTTTCTTCTGGATTACAAACAGTCGGAGATTTAAATATTCGAGGATAATATGGTTGAAAAGAGAGGATGTGGATATCATTTTAATTATGGTTGAGCGGATTAGATAACAATATGATGTATTAGTTAAAAGGCGGGAAAAAGTGTGTGCCAGGAGAGGCATCTGTTTGAATTAGCGGCTGTAAGCTCTGCATGTTATTTGCATGACTCATATGGAGCAGCATCTGTGTTATTCAAAGATAAATCTGACCATTATTGGTCATATTGGTCAGTTTAGGGGCTACCATGCATGATGCAACCGAGGCTTCATATTGGCCAGTCTGATTACAATCAATTACGTTATCTATCAGGATCTGTAGCCTGGAGAGTTTAGTTTGAGGTGTTGAATATCAAAGCTTTGATGTGGTAAAACTGTTCTTAATAGGGTTAACTTTATTAAACTCTTAACCTTGAAAAATGATATTTTTTCAGAATATAAAACTTCACAAATATAAAAAACACAATCATGAATATCTCACAAAGCCAATTTAGATTAAAATGTTTGTGGAAAACTTTTTAAACTTAATACTTTTAGTATGTGGTGAGATAATTTCACTTTTTATGAGTCGACATCCTGACTAAATGTGCTCCAAAAGGAACCTTGAACAAGTGGATTTGTATTGAAAGAAGTTGAAATACTTTGAAGTATCATTTAAAGGAACTAAATATTTTTGAAACATCCTGTTTTACTGGGATTGTTTCATGTTTCTACCAAAAAAACGTCACTTAAAATTCTCTTTGTCGTGGCTTCAACTCGTAAGTAAACATTTAGGCTACATTTTAAATACCAAACACAGCTACAGAGGTGTTTTCAGTTATACAGTTGGTTAGAAGTTGTCTCAGGTGGAAGCTGTGTGATGTCAGTAAACTCCATGAACCAATGAGAAAAGCAGAGGTGTAAGTTATGCAGTTAAAACAGAACCAAAGTGTTATGTGCTTTTTGTCAGAAAGTCTCTTTTTACCTTTGGACATAGTCATGTTAACTGTGTCCTCACGTTTCTTGTCTTTGTGCTTAACTAAGTCAATTGCCTCCTCCAGTTGCTCCAGCTTCATATTAACACAGAAATGAGAGTTGTAATAATCTCCAATGGCGTCTCGCTGCAGAGCTCCAGGCTCGCACACTTCCAGCTCCATTGCCAAGAGCCAGGTTGGAAAATCACATGTGTTATCACATGTTTGAAGGTAGAACCTCACTTGTCATCATGTGTGCAAGGTTAAATATTAAGTGTTTAATAGCACCTCCTCATCAATAAATAACACTTAAATGCCGCTGTATTATATTGTGCAGTGTATTGTTTTATCGTGCTTATTGTTAATAAGCAAAGTATTCTACTGACTATACATTCAATTATTACATTGTATTACTTCCATACCACAGGACCTCCACTAATAGCAAAAAGATAAACAATACAACTTCAAAATGTCAATATAATATAACATATTAAGTTAGGGACCATAATGCTAAGCAGCAAATAACTTGTACAATCCATGTGAGTTTGCTAGCTTTGGTAATGTCGTTAGGATGGGTAAGTAACTGATCATATTTGAGATTTAAGGTTTAGAATAAAGAAGAGGATAAGATATGACTGATAACAAGCTCCTCCTTGTCAGCAGAGAAACAGTTTAATATACCGTCTTACATCTTACATACCTATGATATTTACTCAGGCAATTGATTTCCTCACTCTGATTATTATTTGGATGGCAGATGGTGAGTGGGTGTTAATCCCAGTTGCCCATTGGCTTGACCCCTTGCACTCCCCCCACCGCCTCCTCGACTAACATGCAAACCCCCACCACCACCCGAAATCTGAACGAACCTGCTGAGCCGCACTGCCAAAGAGCTGCTTTAAACTTGCGAGTAAAGGCTGTGTCAGCAGTCAGTAGATGAGCCAGAGGGTGAGGGGGTGAGGGGATGAGTCGGGTATTAGAGCCCTATTAAAGCCGGGTTCTATTGTTAATGAAAGCATGAACTGTAAACATTGTTACTGTACAGTACTTAGACTCACAAAGAAAATATTTCCAATTTATGTATTTGTGTCTATCATGAGAAAAAATAATTGCAAAGAAAAAGTTTTTAATTTAAAAAGTAGTATTTCTAGTGCTTGGAAAATATATGTTTGAGCTTTCAATTTTCTAGTTTAATTGAAGCAAATTGAAAAGAAAAAAAATATTGTCATTATTAATTCATTGGACAATTTTTTTAGATCAATTGATGGATATTTAAGTCTAAAAAGTCACCAGAACCTAAACTAAAGAATTAGAAATGCTGTTAGAACTAGTTACTCGGTCTCGGTCAACAAATTAGTCAATTTCCCAAGTTTCATACAAATATCTCTGATAGTCCATGAGAGCTTGATAACACAAGAGACGTTTTAGGATCATTAAAATTTTTGTATTAAGTTATCAAATGAGGATTTAGAAAGTATGACGCTCCTCAAACTACAGAACATCCTCCATCTGTTTAAACAAAGCAGGATACTGTATTAAATCTGTTAAAAAAAAGAAGTACTGTATTGTATCTTACAGAAATGTAACAATGGTCTCTTCAGTTACCTCATTTGCTTTAATCTTCTTGCTTCCTCTGCGTTTCCACAGGGGCCCTAATCCAATCTAAAGTCATGTGAGCTTATCCACAGCAGCAGCAGCAGCACTGGTCGAGGTTTAAGCCTTTGACTGATAGCCATCTGCCAGACATGTGTGTCTAATTAGTTTGTTTTACTCAACTAATGCAACAAAAAATGAAACGTGGAAAGGTGAGAAGTGGATGTAGAGTAAGTGGCTGTAACTAAAGGTGATGTACACAAATCACTTTTATTTGTTTCCTCCAAGATTTGTAAAACTACAAAAAACTTTAGTGAATCAGCAAATAAGTCATTAAAACAAATGATCTGTCGTAAACAACTATTTGTTTCACAGTATGAGCACTAACAGAAATGTTGTGCATTATAAAAAACTGAAAAAATATTAAAATGATATGAATGAGAGGTGAATTGTGTATAAAAATAAACTAACATTTTCCACAGGTATTCCCCTAATGGATTAAATTATATTACTTGTTGCAGTTTTACTTGGTAAATAACAGAAAACCTGGAATGTTTAATCCTACTCTTTGACAACAGTTGACATTGAAAAGGATTATACAAATCTTCTTAAGATGGTTCACACTTGAACTGAACTGTGGACTTAAATCTCTGCGTTGTCATAATCATAAATTGTACCTCATGACAAACCCACTGGTTATTTAAACACCTCCATTAGCTGAAAACACAATAAAATACAGTAATGTGACACCAAGTTGACGCTCCATAAAACTAAAATATTGTTAAAGTTGTTTGATTCAAAATGATATACGACATGGGGAGAAAAAAAAGGTAAAAGAAGTGTAATATAATATTTACACCTTATTGCAACTTTGATGATAAATAGTCAAATAGCAGACAAAAAGTCGAAATGACAACACACACCAGCGACTTCTTAGTGCACGTCATCGTTGCATGTCTTATTTTTATTTTTATTTATTTTTTTAGAAATGCAGCAATTTTTAAGACAGTTCTACATCAGATGTCTCATTCCAGCTGCTGTTCTTCGACTACTCCTTTGTCTGTACATTACAGTAGTGCCTTGCAGCCCTCGGTCCAGCCTCGTTCTCGGGCTCATTCACATCTGGATTGGGCTGTTGATTTACCCCCCAAAAAGTTATCTGCTGAGTTACAGTTGTTTCTTTACCAATGTAAGTGTATGGACAAAGGTGTTTATGGGCCCCACAATCACGTGACAGACCTGGAAATTGTAATTCCAGTGTTTGCCCATTATGGAAAATGTGTCTTTTTTTTTAACACAGTGAGGTATCTGAGAGTGTATTCTTGATAACTCACAAAGACCCGTTCTTGGACCTAAATCTTGTCATTTTCTGGCCCTGGCATCGAGCAGAACACTCACAGGCACTTGTTCCTGGCTTGTGAGCCACCTGGCTGTTCGTACGATGCAGTCTAGTCTATGTTTGATCATGCACTATCGACAAATTTGAAACAAAAGATCACAGATATATCCTAAAGTTAAAGAGATACAGAACCATGACTACTGCGTCCATAAAATGGAATCAGTTAGAGTGAATATATATTCGTTTAGGTCTTGACAAAACCTAACCAAGTTGTATTTATGACTAAATAACCAGATCAGAAAATGCAACATTCTGGTACAAATGATGTATTTTATCATTTTATTTGGAGGACTGCTTGAATACTGTACTGAAATTCACACTGGAAGTTTCTTTCACCTCTATCATACGTAGAAAACAGGATAGCCATCGTTTGATTTTGCACAATGTTGGAAAAGGTTCTGGATTTTACTTCATTAACATATTTGTCACCTGCTAAATGAATGAGGACATGATTTTAGAAACCACATCATAGAGTCCAACTTCAGTGTTTGCACAGCTGAATTGATTTTTTGTGTTGGTGTTTTAGTGTGAATCAAAGCTGTACATTTGATGCTCATTGAATCCGACACAAGGCCTCCGCTTTAGGCAGCATGAAGTTTTGTTGTTGCCTTTTGTACGCCTTGAATGCAAACAGTGTTGATGAAAACAAAACAACAAAACAGAACAATGCCAGCAGCAGCAGCAGTTGGCTGCTAAGTGTCTGTGGATCTCCTAAACAAACCACAGGGCCCTGAGCTGCATCAAGAGGCTCAGCCGAGGTCCAATCTGACATTTATCTCTCCGGGCCGTTCTGCTGATGGCAGCACGACGTCGCTTTAGGAAGCAGCTGTTTACTGTCAGAGATCTAGGTCAGGACAGAGAGAGCTGGACACACACGGCCGGCTGCACTCCCGCAGACAGTATACACACAAACTGCACAACCTCCAGAGGGGTCCCTGATTGATCCGGGGGGGCTGGAACGATTTAAATTGAAGAGTCAATACTGCTAAATCAACGTGGTTGAAATTAGTGTGGGACAAGAAACCTCAGCACAGAACGGGAGAAATTAAACAAATAAAACATGAAATGATAATAGTCAAACAATAAAAACTGAATGTATAGAGAGGGGATAAGAGAATAAAAAAATATTTTTAAACCAGCTGTCCCATAGGAACGCTATCAATACCATTAAACAACTAGGATGTGCCTTCCAGTTGCCAGGAAAAAAGGTTGAATAATTAAAAGTTAACGTATTTGCATTTGCTCAGAGCAAGTGATGTAGCACAACGAGCGACGTGGATGGATGCTTGGATCCTGCATTTAATAAACTCAGAGGAAAGACTCCCACAAACAACTGTAAGCAACAAACTAATATCCAGCTCCTTTTAACTTCTTTGTCAAAACCCAGATTCTTTTTGATTGCTGGTGTGTCTTAACTGTTATGGACTCTTCAAGGTAAAGTTGTACCCTTTTTTTCAGTGTGTAACAAATGTAGAAGAGCTCAAACTCTTCCTGCAGGCCGTCCCCTTCTATTAATGTCTGATCGCTATAGGTGGATTTGGCAGTCACTGAGTGCAATAATTTGTTTGTGCCGTTGATAAAAGTCTTGGGAGAATTGATGGCGACAAAAACGTTAAGGTTTATCCTCTATCTCTGCATGGACGAGTCCAATGGAGGCCAATGACCCCTTCGCCTACCTTGCCTGTACCACACCCATCTTTGAACTCAAGCTTCATTTTGATGTCACCTACGCACATATCAAGTTTCATGCATGCATGTTACACTCTACAAAAGTGTAAATACAACTCACTCACAAGGAGAAAACTAGCCTGGCTGTCGCTTCTGGTAACAAACATCAGTACTGAAAACACTCTAAATAAATATCCGACTACCCCTTATAAACCTGTCTGTGTTGACAGACCGCGGTGAGATCATCTCCACAGAGACGAGTGATGTGCAAGATGAAGAACTGCTGCCAGGGCTTTCCACCTGACACACAGGTAAGAGGCTCAGCGGCCACAGTCAGATCCCAAAGACAGCTTTATCACACTGTTATACAACACACACACACACACACACACACACACACACACACACACACACACACACACACACACACACACACACACACACACACACACACACACACACACACACACAGTGATGCAGGGCTGATGGGAGGATGCAGCCACATTGCCGTTGTCAGCACTGGCCAGATCAGATTTAACAGCCTCCCCCCCAATCTCCACCCTCCTCCTTGAGTTTCCTTCATGATCCATGGTAACACTCTCCCTGTGTGTGCGTGTATGTTTATTCTTTTATCCTCTTTCATATGTGCGGCCTTCTCAGGCTGGCGAGGTTACTGAGTGTGAGGTCGGTGATGTAATCAGGTGTGTTGTAAGGTGTGAACAACAGATGTGATAAGAGAGGGTTCTACACAAACATGGCCGACATGTTAAGATCAAATCAGTATTTTATCAGTTGTTTAGTCGTCTGATATGAGAAACAAAGATTTGTCATGACATCGGAAAATATATGACAGTTGTGGTACTAATATTTACTTAATAGTTATTGTTGCTTTACAGTGAAAACCATGTATCTCCATCGTTGGTGATTTTTAATGTTTCCGATAGACCGATGGATTCAAGTTTCCTTTTATACCATTTTAATTTTGATCACAGAATTTTGCCTGTGAATGACACAGTAAAGTTTTGTGATAATACTTTTGATTTAGGTTAAAGATTTCATTTGAAATTAATAAAAAATATTTTAACAAATGTCAAAAACAATAATAATGATAATAAAGTAATAATAATAAAAACAAGTAGAAAAAAAGATTTAAAAAAAGCAAAAGGTTTCCTACTTTCTAACATACATAAATCATAAAAAAAATGAAACCAGGGTTGTTTTTCTTATCTGATGACAAGTTGACATTTTGGAGATACCTGGTTTTCATATAACAGTGATGCTATAATATTAACGATAAGGAAGAAGAGGAAAATGTCTATTGAGAAATAACTGATCAATCACCAAATATGCTATTTTATACATTAATACACAGAACTATTTGATTTAAAGATAAAAATTGTATAAAATTAAACCATAATACATTGTTTTCCTCGTATGTTGAAAATGATTTTAATGAAGACATTTATGGGACAGATCAGACTTCAGGTTCAATGATCATCTTATCAAACTGGTGGATTAATCTGCTGATAATTTTGTCCGCTAATCGATTGATTGTTTGTTTTGTAATGTTTTTTGAAAATAGTGAGAAATGCCATCACAATTACTCAGAGGCCAAAGTGACACTTTAACAATGTCTGTTTTACATAATCATTACATAACAGGGCTCCTCTAATCATTCTTTGAGTCCTAATATAAGGCTGCCCCCATTCTGATCTATTTGTCTGGGCATAATCTATGGCCTGCCAATGTAAGCAAGTCTTGATGGTGCCCCAGTGTACCAAAGCTTATTGTTGTTATTATTATTATTATTATGTAAACTGTCATAATGCTGCGATTGGCCCGGCCATCACCGTCACACTCCTACAGCAGGTGTCACGTTTATACAACGCAGGTCGCTTTAATGAAGGGAACAAATGCTTTATATGTTGTTCTGAAGATATACATGTATGTGCTTCACTTTTTATGTCTTATATTCTTCTTTATGTTTTCTAATATTTTGATTTCTGCAATCTCTACTTGTTATTGAAGTAAGCAAGGTATTACAAAAACTGATAAACAGATATTGGTGACAGTTCAGGAAGAGTTACATTACATTACATTACATTACAGTCATTTAGCAGACGCTTTTATCCAAAGCGACTTACAGGAAGTGTATTCAACATAGGTATTCAAGAGAACTACTAGTCACCAGAAGTCATAACTGCATCTCCTTTCTTAAACAAGCATCTAAAAGCATAAACCAGCGCAAAAGTATCGTGAGTTGAACCAACAAGTGATTTGTTTTGTTAAAATCGAGGACTATTATTAAGGATTTCTTAGTATATTGTGTTCTAATTAACTGTTTCACTGCTGTGTGTCTCATTATATTTTATCACAACATGGATATTTATGGCTGTCCAGACCTTGATGCAGATTAAAAGACTGTTCTACTTAAAATATTGTTTTGAAGGCATTTTTTATAGTGTAAAGGTGACATAAAGTATGTATGCAGATGACACAATCATTAATGCTCATGGGAGATTTACTGAACAGAGGCACAAACGATTACATGCCGCCCATGTCTATAAAACATAATAAACATACTTATAATATGCTGTAATCTGTTCATAGCACGATAAATAAATAATAATTGCTGGTCATTCACTGAAATATTTTTTTTGCAAAGATCATAGTGTATTATAGTTGGAATAAATAAAAATACAATTTGTTATCATTGTTATAACATTACTTTGTGATTATAAATCACTATAAGTAGTCATTGTTTGCAAAGTGAAAAACTATCATTAAATCAACAATGCAAGAACAACAACCAAAACATTGTTAAATACATTTTTATTTCACTTAAAGCAAACAGTAACCATTTAGACTTATAAGCACATTATTGTGCATACTAAAATTAGTAATCTACTTCAACAATGGGTATTATAATACACAGTGAACTAGAAGTATTATGATGCTTGACTTTATTTATCATTATACATGCATTATTATGTGTTATGATTATTGTTATAAAGCATTATGAATATTTTTTGAGAGCTAATTATTGATTCATACAGTGCTATAAGCAGATTAGAACACATTATAAGTGTTTTTATAGTGCATTATAGACATGGACGTTTTAGAAAGTGATACCTTCTTTATTTATTTTATAACCATAACTCTCAAGTTTATAATTGAGAGTTTGCCAACCCTGACCCTGTTTGCCTACCTCACCATTTTTGAGTGGATAATACATGTGATTTCAATAAATAATAAAGCAATAATGCTTTCACTCATGAGCTCATTTTGCTCACAAGATATTAAAAGGCACCACCAGCACATTATAAGTAAATTAAAGCTGCATAATACATGAAGAAGAGATGGCACTAGTCGGTTATTTGGTTCTGTTCTAAAACATAAGCTGTTTCTGAGGTTTTTCACTTTTTGACAAAAAGGCAATTCCAGTCCAGTTGCACTGCAATCTGTTTAATTCTCAGTGTAACCACCGTAATATATTATCATTTTAAGCATAGGGTAAAAAAACATACTATACAACAATCTCTGGGTACTTTCTTTTTCAAATTTAAGTAAAAAAAATTATCATAATTTGAATGTTCAGAAGTTTGGTTCTTAGAACAACTAAGGTAGAAACTGAAATATAGTTTCCTCAGGACCTAGGTATAAAAAGTGATACAATATATAATCATAAAACACCTTAATGTTCAATAAGTGGATGGGTGCCTTCAAAACCATGGGTGAAATAAAATATTTGTATATACAGTAATACAAGGGTGGCCAAACTCTTTCTATTGTGGGCTAATTACAGAAAAATATGACGAGTCATGGTTGAAACACTGGTGAATGTGTAGATTTTCAACCACTTACACTACAAGAACATTCTGGTGTTTCTCAACCATAAAACACATAGAAGATTCATTTTCTATCAAAAATATCTACACAATTCTACTAAACAGTTCAAAGTTTGACATCACAGTAGTTTATTGGTATGCCCACATATTACAAAAAACATTTCTGTATCTACTTCTCTTAAATTCAATTTAAAAGAATTTGAAACTTTTAAACTCTAATCCAGAGCATGGCCAAAATGCCAACTAAAATATTATGATGGTATGTGCAGATGAAAGTTAAAACAGGCAGAAATTGCCAAATATTGGTGCATAGCCTAAACCTCCATATAATGTTTGACCTTTTATTTAGGTTTGGTTTTGAGACAGTGGGAGACTTGTGTTTTAAAATGATATAGATGGTATTGTTATAAGTCTGTCGACTTTGTGCTGGCAAATCGCGACTTGGGTAAAAATCCCGCTCTAATCTGATGGATTTTACGGAGTTTCTTCAGGATTAGTTGAACCGATTTGGCATGCTTCACGGAAACAAGATGATGCTTTTGAAATGCATTCAGGTTTGCTTCATGTTAACTCAAAAGACAATCAGACAATTGTGCCTCAGTTTCACTCATGTCATTCATAGGTTTCTTTGTGCTGGATTATAATTTAAAAGACAGGACATGTTTGCTTTGCCAAAATCAAGCTCTCAAGTAAATCATTTTGTTGACACATAGAAACAATGCCTATTTTTCTTTTCATGAAAACTTTTCTCAGAACTCCGAGATAATAATCTAAATATTTCAAAAAACAAGGTTTATATTTATTTATCATGTGAATGCATTACGCCTCCCTGAAACAACATTTTTTAAAGTACTTTTTTTGCACAAATAATACATGTGCATACATTCAGGTGGAAAGACATCTAGCAAACATGTTCCCAGACTCTTTTTGGAAACAGGATTGACTGCATTACCATCAGTAATAATCACTGTGTAATTGGGTGAATCCATGCGGAAAGCCTGCAGAAACACTGAAGACTGAAGACTCTCAGAAGACTAATTAACTGGTAAATCTTACAAAGGTCAACAGTGTGTTGGCCAAGGATGAAGAGAGTAGCCACCATATGGCTAAAGATGCCCACAAGAAGTGTGTCTTCACTGCTCTTTTAATCTTTTGAGCTAATTGTGTTCCTTCCCCCGTCTTCTAGTGACTGTGGCTGGTGCCCAGGCAGACAAAATGTGGTCAAACTCTAATCTACTTAACTGCTCTCCACTTAGTTTTTTTTCCAATTATGGTGGAGCCTTGTTTTTGTGGAGCTGGAAGTCGCTGACATTGACATCAATTTTGCCCTCAGAGCACATTTTCTACTTAGAGGTTAGCAGCCGTAAAACGTTTCTGACTGTGAAGACAGTTGTTTTGATTTATTTATTGAAATATACAGATTATTACAAAATAACCAATTTGACACAATACATTTATTTTCATATAGATAAATTATCAAATGACTGTGTGATATGGTGTTCAAAGTCCAAAAGAAAAAAACGGACAATTTCTTAATATTTAATTCATTGCATTTACACTTTTTTGATGTTTTTTACAGTTATATTTTAGACAAATGCATTTGTTTAACTTTTGTCTAATTGTGTAATGTAATAAAGACATGACTCCTTAGTGTGGGCCCTGCTCAAACAGACACGATCTTATGGAAAGGCATATACCCTCAGCCAGAAATCTCCACTTCAGTAGCTCTTACATACACCAAACTTAACAGTTTCATCCCTATCTATATTGTGAATATATATCATTAATAGCCAGATTTCTACAAAATGTTATTCCTTTAAACATGGTAAATATGATTTTGTGTGGCTGTTGACTGGTTTTCTGATATAATGGGTTATAAAAAGAGACATCAAAAATTTCCTCTGTAAAACCTTTGACTTTGACTCAAATATGTCAACAAAATGAAACTAGAATGTTTAACCTATATAGTTTTCTGTTTTGGTAATGGCTTACTTTGAATTCAAACCAAACTACTTGGCTAGGTTTAAGAAAATATTGTCGTTTGGGTTGAATAAGTATTTTTTGTAAGTTAAGTAGTCAACAAAAATTGTCAATTGTTGACTTTTGTTTTCACATGAACAGCGGTCTCCTGGGTGAAAGTCATGTGTTTGTTTGACCTACCCATCCGCTCCAACCTCCTCCCTACAAGGACTTTCTCACACTTCATCACCTGACATTCAGAGCACTTGCTCTGAGCGTCTAATGCCGTGGCGTTAAATGACACACACTACTTGCTGTGACAAGAGAGAGTTATTATCAACTGTACAGATCTCATCAGCTCAACTGAGGCTTTTTTTGTCTTTTGCTCATTGTTTTAGTTTTCTGACCCGCAACACGCAGCTGTTTTCAGCAAACATTGTTCACCAGCTGCCCAGCACCAAACGGCAGACAGATATAGTAATCGACTGTCTGGTGAAGAAAGTGGAACATATTGCTGCAAAAAGAACGGAAGATTTTGTCAGGAGTGGTGGAAACAAAAAAGCAGGCCTAAAAGGAGAGTGAACTTGACTCCAAAAATCATTTATGTTGCTGTTTGTCTGCTGCTTTAATATGGTGATGATATGTCAGATGTTGTGGCTTCAGCTTGTTGCTCTGTAAAAACTCAATTAACGCAGATTTAAAGCGTTCATATGTCCAATCTAAGATCAGTTACATTACAAGCACAGAACAAACAGCGAACAGAAAAACAAACAACGGTACAGATGCCAGCGCACAGATGTCAGATACATGGCAGCTTGCATCCTTTGTGTGAAGAAACAAACAATAAAAATGAGCAGAAAGTTGCGTTGGAGGACGATCACAGTGCCAATAACAACGGAAGTGTTGTTTGACACCTGCTTTGTGTTTATGAACTGAAACATTTGATTTTCACAATTGAGTATTTCTCTCGTTTGTTTTTTGCCTTTCTTGTCTTAATCACAGCAATATCGTACTGTGCTTGTCATTTTGGCACAAATTGTCTGGCATTTTGGTAAACAAGTACATTCCATTTGAAGATGATTGCAAGGCTGCATGTTTCATATCCTCTGGTTGTTGGCAGCTTTTGTCCTCCAGTCTCCTGTTGGCTGCAGCTTAACACGGCTGCCTATGTAAATGCCACATGTATGATGATTCTAGCGTTTTAATAATAAATGGGAGACCCTCATGAATGAGCTAAATTAGTGTCAGCTAAAAACATCAGTCATTCAAAACTCTATTATTCCCTCTGTGACCTTTTTCTTCTGTCAGCCAGAGGGAAGCGGATGATCTCTAGTTTGTCAAAAAAAACAGTGAAATGGGAGTTAATAGGCAGCTCCTCAGCAAACACTGGGGGTCATTATGAATTTGAGGCAATCACACAGATCAAATATACAGCAGGCGGAAATGGAGCTGGAATTCTGGAGGGGGAAATACAACAAATTGAAGAGGCTGGTAAATATAATAATGTGCGCCTCATGTAATCATCCCCTTTTAAATGCAGATACCGAAGAGGAGCGTTGACTGATGGATTCCCTCGTGGACAGAGGAGACACGAGGAGACGGAGCCGCATGGGAACCGGTCTAAAGTTACAGCTCATCCAGCAGAGTTTCAGGAGTCGACGCTTTTGCTGTTTTTCCTCAGTTTTTCCGTTCACAGACACGATGAAGATGCCAGTCTGAGCAGCACCAATGTTCTGGCAATGTGACTGATTGATCCAGTAGATGAACAGTAAAGATTAAGAGGATGACAAATAGGCATGCTGCTTACACAGCGCGTGGGGCTAATCCTCCCCCTCCACCACCTCCACCCCCCTCCCTCACCTCCCCCTGGGCTCCTTTTGAGGCGCTGCCACCGAGGAAGCACCCACAGACAGTGACGGACCCCGACGGCAACCTGTTGATCTGCCACACTGGACCTCAGCCCATCTGCATCTCCACATCAGAGGCTGCAGCACAGTAGATGAACCCATCTGCTGGAGGCCGGACAGCTACATAATTCATAATTTTTTGCTCCAACAATACCCAGAAGGAACTTGAACTTTTTGTTGTGTCAAACCTGGACATTCTTATCTTGGTAATACACAAAAATTCAGAAAAGCGGACTAATAGTTTCTTATCTCCGTTGGCCATCACTCCAGGAGACATTTTTAGTAAAAGACAAATAATGATGGAGGATCACCTGTTGAAGATCCCCATGATGCCGTCCTCTTCCCCCAGTGAGTCTTCTGGGAGCGGCGGGGCGGACGACAGCAGAGGAGGTAAGAGTTTCACAAATCCACCGGGAGCAACAGGTGTCCATGAAGCCCGAAAGATGGGACACAAACCTGGCCTGTAGTCAGGGGGAAAAAAGTAGACTAATGGAGGTTTTAGAATCTCATCATCTTGTTTTTTAAATTACAGATAAATAGATAAATAGAATTCACTTCCCAGATTTCAAAACTGTTTTGTTCCTTTTATCTGTTTAAATGTTTGACTCAAAATAATATCTGCTCACCATGACAACCCTTTCTTTAAAACCACACAAGCATTAAATAAAACTAATTGATGGCTTCAAGCATTTTTTAAATACAAATACACTTAATTAAAGTAGAAGACGTAAATATAGACAAAGTAAATATGTATAATGCGACTGTAAACATGCCATCTGAATGTATGTATAATTAATAGGTTTATTTGGATTAATATCAGTATCCTTGCGTCGTGTATGTTAGCTGTTAATCTGCCTCTAGCCATTAGATTGTTTTCATTTCCTAATCATGCACTAAATGAGATTTTCAGACCTAACTGGCTGCTGCGATAGACTGAGCTGACAGTACAGATGGCAGGCACATGTGTGAAACAATACCAGACAACATGAATGGCACTAACAGACTGGTGTGGCTTTTTTTTGACCCACAGCCAAGAGTCCATCGCCGGGCAAAGCTCTGAGCCCGGCTCTGGTCTGCAAAGTGTGCGGAGACACCAGCAGTGGGAAACACTACGGCATCTACGCCTGCAACGGCTGCAGCGGCTTCTTCAAACGCAGCGTGAGGAGGAGGCTCATCTACAGGTAAGAGAAAGCTCCAAGTCTTCTGCTGAGTTTTGTCATTTAAAAACTTCAACATACCAAGATTAAAGCCAGTTAGTATTTGAGGTGCATTATGGGAGGCCAGCATCTTTTTCAACATTTTATCCTAAACATTCTCAAGGCCTTTAAATTTTGTTTTATTGAAAAACTAAAAAAACACACATTTTGTTTAATACTGTATGAGAAAGATGCCCATGTCTTTCTGAACAAAAGTGCAAAGGCACATTTTTGTGAATAAAAATTTGAATTTGGCCGCTAATTCTAACTAAAAATAAATAAATATAAATGCTTTTTTGACTTGAGCATATCAATGCAGTCAAACATTTAAAAGTGCCACAAATATGTATAACTTAGTTAGATTCAGGTGTTTTTTAGTGTGTCAGTGTATTCAAAACCTGTGATTTGGAAAAACAAGATCTAATCCATTTTTTGAGTCTTGATAGTGAAGCAGTTTGTTTGTTTATATTTGGATCATATGTTCTGTATTCAAATTGGCAGTTTGTTATTTTAGTGAAAGTTATGCTTCAAAGTATTTTGAATTGAGGTCAGAAAATGTCGGTTATGGTTATAACTGGTGGCTTTCATTTTCATACAAAAGGAGTATGGGGATACACTTTACCACAAATTTGCATTTATTGCATTAATGTAGTATTTCTGATTGTTTTGAGTTGACTCTCCTGTTAAAGTCTTGTTTGTGGGTTAACAGGTGCCAGGCCGGTACGGGTATGTGTCCAGTGGACAAAGCTCATCGCAACCAGTGCCAGGCGTGTCGGCTGAAGAAGTGCCTGCAGGCGGGCATGAACAAGGATGGTCAGTGTGTTTACCATGCAAAGAAATATAAAAAATACATCAGATAAAGCGAGGATGACTCACATGTCAAACTGCTCAAAACTACAGATGTATCTCATGATTATTTCCCCCTTCTCCTTCCCCGTCCTGTCCCTTTCCTCTCTGCAGCAGTACAGAACGAGCGGCAGCCCCGCAGCACAGCTCAGGTTCGCCTGGACTCCATCGACGTGGACCCGGACAAGGAGCACCTGGCCACCACGCGGGAGCCCACCTCCTCTTCCTCATCCTCTTCTTCCACCTCCTCTTCCTCCTCCTCCTCCTCCTCCTCCTCCTCAGTCATCACGTGGCCCCACATCACCTCCTCCATGTCCATCACCTCCTCTGCGGCCCCCCAGCGCTGCATCAGTCCCCAGAACAACCACCGCTTCATGGCCAGCCTCATGACGGCAGAGACCTGCGCCAAGCTGGAGCCCGAAGACGGTGAGGAGGGTTTGGGGATTTGAGATCAGCTTAGACAGAAGGGTGGCTTTAATTTTAATTTAATGTGTTTATTATTTAAAAAAGCCACAGGATAACAGCATTTTAAGAGCATTTTGTCTCCATGAATTAAAATATTTGTGGACTTAAATGGATTGGACAAAACATGATGCCAGAGGGGAAGAGGCATTTTTTTTCGGAATGGAGAGTCAGGAGTTGGTCAAAAAAATTATATTGACATCTATTTCATGTAAAAAGTCTCCATTGATGTTAAAATGAAGCAAAAAGTGGAATTTAAACATGCCTCCTGCAGTAAGAATATGTATAAATGAATACCTTTTGGATGCTAATTTCACTGTTGGTCTTGATAGTAAAAATTGTGTTTATGGTGTTTAAGAGTGATAAGAGATGATAAAACAAAATAAATATTATCAAAATATGAAATAATATACTAATTAAGACTTGGGTAAAACACATAATTGTATCAATCCTCCTGACATTAACATGCTTCCCTTTATTATGTGATATTTAGCATGTAGCAAGCCAGTGTTAGCATGCTAACAAGCTAAAAGGACCAAAGTAAAAATGTTAACATGCAAAAGTTAAATAGTTTGAGTTCTGCCAATGCCTGAACTCAACTTCTCTGATTCCAGTTGACGAGAACATCGACGTGACGAGCAACGAGCCGGAGCGAGCGTCGTCGGAGTACCACATGGCCCTGTACCCGTCCAGCTCCGAAAACGTGTACGAGACCTCGGCGAGGCTGCTCTTCATGTCGGTGAAGTGGGCCAAGAACCTGCCGGTGTTTTCCAACCTGCCCTTCAGAGACCAGGTGGGACTCTAATATACAGGCAACTGAAGACTTTATTGTTACAATGTCACTTTAAAAGTTTATTTTGATTTAACAAGTAAAAGTAACAAAAGATATGGTGTTTAGAGAAAAAAATAAGCTTTTTTTATAGATTCAAAATAAATCAGTGATCACACTAAGGCTTCTAAAACTATGGAGTCCCTGTCCTGTAAGGGAATTAAAATATTTTACAAAGCTTTTATAATATATATATAATTTAGCTGTAGGAAAAGACTTGTTTTTATGTATTTTAATTCTTAGTCTGTTGACAGAAATATATATTACTTTTAATCGAACTGTAGTCATTTGATTATTGTTATTTTGTCTAGCTCTATTAAACAACAAAAAACATAAATATTATTTAATGTGTCAGTTTTTTCACATTCTAATACACTTTTTTATTTGATTAAACATTCAGTTTTGCCATATTTTTTTTCTTCACTTTTTGAATTTGATATAATTTGCACTGGTTGACAAAAAATATATATTCAAAAAAGATTAAAATACAAACATGTGATATCTTTGTTTGTTGATCAAGAAGTATGATTACATATAAACATTTCTTATTTGATACACTTAAAACGGTGTGATATTATTTCATACTGTTGTGTTACTGTTTGATAATTATTACTATTTTTTATTATATGTTATCATTTATCAACATGTTACTTTTTAGCAGGAATTGGCTTCCATATAGCCCCCTGTGTAACTACTGTTGCTAACCAGTGAAGCATAGTTTTAATTTCACGTCTCTTTCTCCTGTTCCACCAGGTGATCCTGCTGGAGGAGGCGTGGAGCGAGCTCTTCCTGCTCTGTGCCATCCAGTGGTCTCTTCCTCTGGAGAGCTGCCCGCTGCTCTCCCTGCCCGACCTCTGCCCCGGCATGCAGGGAAAGACCAGCTACACCAGCCTGGACCTGCGCCTCCTGCAGGAGGTCTTCAGCCGCTTCAAGGCCCTCGCCGTCGATCCCACTGAGTTCGCCTGCCTCAAGGCCATCGTGCTCTTCAAGCCAGGTGAGGCCGACAGGACTCTGAGAGGTTGGCACTATAAATAATCCAGAAGTCATTCAGGCTTCTATTTAATGTTATAACAATCTCATTGTTGCCCTGCAATAAAACAGGCTGTTCTCATGCACTGTTTGTAGCTATACCAATAACAAGTAATGATAGATAGATAGATAGATAGTAGATGATAGATAGATAGATAGATAGATAGATAGATAGATAGATAGATAGATGGATAGATAGATAGATATTTTTTTATTTTCGTGTCATGCACAAAAACGTGCCCAACCCTCATGGGTTTACAAGACACCAACAGTACAGCTGCAGTGGATCCACATCATGCATAATGCACTTTAATTCTTATTAAACCCATGTGATCAATTCATATGTAATCCACTTAATCATGAGCCAAGACAGGTGACAAATAAAGAGCGATAAAGTCTGTGAAGGGAGGAGTTTCAGGTTGATGGGACACTGGACTTTCACCCAGGAGATTACTGTTCTTGTCTGGAGTTGACGTATTTATTTTAACCCAAATGCTAAATCATTTTTTACATAACTTCTATACTTAAATTACGCGACTTCTGTAATTATTTTAACCCAAATTAAGGTTTCTTAAACCTAAACAATTAGTTTTGTTGCCTAAACACTGCAGGGACTAATCGCTCATGTTGCTGAATATTCGTAGGAGAAGGCATGAATAAAAACAATATAACTTTTAGTAAGATACCATATGAATCGCTGTATGTGGATACATTGAATAATAAGAATCTAAGAGCTTAAGTGACTAGTTTAGATCAATAAATCTGGACCACAATCAGGCAGATTAGCTTTAGGTTCCTAATGATTTCAGTTCCCCCCTGACCTTTCCTCTCGCTCCACTGTCCATCAGAATTTAAAAATATGTAATGGGAAGATCAGCACAATGATTACTGAGCACATTCAGTCTAGATGAAGAACCTGTTACATATTGGATGGACAATGAGCTTTCCTCTAGCACCTCCCTGCGCTGACACCCAAAATGTCAGCTCAGAATTTTTACTGTTATTCCCGAAAGGAAATTTGCCTTGCAGCCAGGGGAAGCATAAATTGCACACAGATGTGAACCTAAAATACCTAAAATACCTGCTACCACATAAAATCATACAAACACAATATAAATATATGAAACAAAACCTAAAACCCACCACATATGCATGTTGTCATGATGCAAGGACATTTTTCCTCTCATGGTTAATTCATTTTAGATATAAATAATTCAGCTGTAAATTGGTGTAGTTATGTGTAGAGAGTGATACAAGCTCATATTACAGGTATTCTTTCAGTGTATTTTTCACAGTATTTGTCTGAATTTGTGTGACTCATGTTGGTGTTTGTTTTCTTCACAGAGACTCGTGGTTTGAAAGATCCAGAACAAGTGGAGAACCTGCAGGATCAGTCTCACGTGATGCTGGGACAGCACATCCGCTCACACTTCCCCAGTCAACCAGCCAGGTATGTTACCGGTCTGATAACATCACAGCATCACAACATAAACAAAAGTCCACCTTTAGATACTCTGACTCTGTAAAATCTAATTAATTTGCTGTCTTTTCTGTGTTGCGAGAGTTGATTTTAAGAGTATATGACTTAAACTTTATTAACTTGAGTGAACACAGCAATAAAAACTCAATCACACAGTGAAGTGCAAGCCTTTTAGCAGTTTGTATTAATTATTATTAGGCTTGTGCATTGAAAGATATTGGACCCGGCTTTTCTTTTTTTAAATTATTTGTATGTTTTTTATTTACAAATTAAAAACAGCAAACAAACAAACAAACTACCAAGCCAGCAACAGCAACATAAAACAACAACAACTGAAAGAAACTGAAAGAAGGAAACCAAACAATACAAAATGACACAACCATCAACAAGGAAGAAAAACAAAATAGATATAATAAAAATATTTTTTTAAAATGAACAAAATTAGTATTTTATTACTGAAGTTCCAAGCTATTCTCTAAACAGCAATAAAACTGTTTTAAAACTTTGAATTGTCAACTTTAAGACCTGAAAGACATGCATATTGACTTTCAATTTGTTTATTGACGCATGTGTTTGAGGTGGATTCAATTATTATTATGAGCAAAAAAATAATAAAAAAATTCTTGATGCATGATGAAATTGATTATATTTCTGTTTGTATATTTGCAGATTTGGAAAGCTGCTTCTTCTTCTTCCCTCTCTGCGTTTTGTGAATTCGGAGCGTATAGAGCTGCTGTTCTTCCACAGAACCATCGGGAACACTCCCATGGAAAAGCTGTTGTGTGACATGTTCAAAAACTAAAAACCTGTGCAGTCATTAATAACCTCCATGTGTGGAGGGATGATATTTTACAGATATTTGCTTTGTATTCCTGTATACATATCAGAGATTCTGCGTGCTGTTATTGTTTCCTTAAAGGCCACTTTATTATTTGTATGTTGTTTCCACATCAGGTCGATCTGAAAATGCAATCCTGCTTGCTGTCTATTTGTATCATATTTAGATTTTGATTTGTGTCTGAAGTGACTCACGATCACATTTCATCTTTAGTGTTTCATTTGTTTGTGTGTGACATTTAAAATGCAGATCTCTATTTGTTTGGTGATAGATGGACTGTATATCCCTGCTGTCAATAATGTGATTGTTATATATTCATGTTTTCATGCCTTGATAAAGTAAAAAATTGCTTTAAAATGTTTTTGGATTCTGTTTTTTCATTCCAAAAAGGGATTACGTAGCATTTAGGCCTTCACTAATAAGGGGAAATAGTTCCTTGTGGATTAATTTAAAGATATAAATATATGAGAAAGGAAAAAATGTAATAGGATATGTTGTGTGTCAGCTACAACACATTGATGAAAACTGAGTTGACCGAGACCTGGACCCTCTGTGACACAGAGAATCAAACAAACAGCGCCCTCTTCTGTCTGGTAGATTACACAAAGCCCTAAACACACACACACACACACACACACACACACACACACACACACACACACACACACACACACACACACACACACACACACACACACACACACACACACACACACACACACACACACAAAACATAATCTCTAAGAATAAACTGTCAATGGGAGTTACAGTTATTTTCAGTTGTTAAGATACAATCTATACAGTTTGCAGAAGGCCATTTTCTTCTTATGCTTATAGTTATTCCAATTACTGTATGGAACAGACATGTTGAGTTTAAGGGCCTGTTAAGGGTTTTTATTGGATGCCAACAGGAGTCTTGTCTTCGGGTAATTAACCTGCCCAAAGAGGCTCTTGTTAAGAGATGGAAGGATAAAGAGAAGGATAAAGAGAAAGAAAGGGGATTTAAATAAAAAACAGACAATATGTTTTTGTTCTTTATTTCCACAGACATGCTGTCATTTTAAGAGCCATGAATTATTCAAGAAATTCAGAGTGTCATAACTTTAAGTATTGGACAAATTAAAATTTGACCTGTTGATGGCACTAGAGGAAAAATCATGGGATAACCAAAGTCATTAGGATTTATCCTTAGGGAACAATGAATTTTTGTACTAAATTTCCGATGTTGAGATATTTAAGTCTGGACCAAAGAGGTGGACTGACTGAAAATCTAAAAATACTGTGCTTTGGAAGCAGATACAAAAACAAAAGCATCACAAAGAAAAGGACTGTCTGTCTCTTGTAAATTGTAAGTCTTTTATCTGCATAGTGAAATTATTATCGACATAAAAGTGTTGAAATGAGATGTGGAAGCAGACATTTGTAGCTGAAGCGAGTGTTGATGTTCCAAAACTAAATGTCAGTCTGATAAGAGACGTCACTCAGTATTACTTCATTCTCTGATCCAAACACATGAAAAACATCAGAGGAGCAGAGCTGGATGCTTAGTGGACACATCAAACACTTCTTTTAGTTTCTTAAACCAGTGCTGCAAGGGAAACTGTAAAAAATCTCTCTGTAAAATGAGCTTTTACTGCAGTTGTTTATTATTTTAAGAGCTTGAGAAGCATCCAGCACATTTGTCTTTACATTAGTTACATTATTGCACATACTGCAAAACCATCTCTGCTACCAGTAGACCACACATCACTAAACACATACAGTATATAATATAATATATAACAATATAAATCTGTGCAATATCAACAATCTGTGCAATCCACTGTGCAATACTACAATTATACAATAATTATTCTGTCTATATTTATAATATTTTTTGTTATTGTGGATTTTTAACTTTTTCTTTTTTACTTATTTAATATTCTTTACTGTGTGATTACTTATTTACTTATTTATAATAAGTAGATTTTGATCTTGTTTTTTACTATGTCTCTGTTTGCACTATCCTCTCTGCTGCTGTAATCCTGCAAATGTCCCTGCTGCGGGACTAATAAAGGATTATCTTATCTTATTGGTGGTCTTTTTATGTTGAAATAGCAGCAGTAAAGCACTGAGGGTGCTCTGTGAGGCCCTCATGTCAGAAAATCCTGATCAGCTGGTCCTCTGAGGGCTCTCTCATATGAGCCAGCTCACACATCCAGATTAAGAAACTTTGAACTCTCGGAGGAGATTCGTCTCGTTTCACAGCAAATGTGTGCTGCAAAGAATATGTTTAAGTCTGAAAATGTACCTTTAAACAAAATAAACAGGGGAATGTTCACATTGATCACTGAGTCCATCTTTATGCTCCAGTTTGGTTGAAGGTTTGTGATCATTGTTCTGCTGCAGTAACGCCACACACCTGACTTTATTTCCTTTAGTTCTTATTTTTTATAACCATAGAAATGAAACGTGATCTTAAACTGAGGCCTTACTACACGTGTGAAATGATCCACATTCTCGTTTTGGCCTTTCCTAAGCTCTTTTCACACAAAGGTTGTCCCTGTTTAACATGAGAGATTTTCATCTTATTATAAGATTAGTCTCTTTAGTAACAGGCAGAGAGAGGCAAACAGGTTATGAGTCACACAGAGTGCTTTCATTTCTACATGAACACACCAAACATGAGACATTTAACTGTGTGAGACAACATTATTGTGATTGCATGAAGAAAATCAATGTTATATTGTTTTTAATTTTGGTTTATGAATGGTAGTGTCCCACTGAAAGAAATGTATATATAGGCACAGTGAGAGAGTAAGAAAGGACACATTTTAATGTACATAGTATTAATGACATTTAAACACAAACAAAACCTTCTTTGGTTAAAAACTATTTCACAAAAGATTGCAACTACTTAATATTTTCAATATGGAAACATCTGCTGATTGTTTTCCCGATTCATCGATTAATTATTTGGTTTGTAAAATGTCAGAAAATGGTGAGAAAAGCTGTCACGATTACCCAGAAACCAAAGTGACACATTTACAATGTTTATTACTAAAAAATAAATCAAATAAAACAAGAAAATTAAAATAATTACAATGAAGAAACAACAAATCAACATGGAGCAACAAAAAAGTGTGACATTGCATGAAAAAATAACATGACAATTATCACAATATTTACAACCAATTACTTTATGATCAAATATCAATTATTTGTAAAAAGAAAAGTAATTGTTACCAAACTTAAAATTACAAAGTATCATATTTCATGAGCTCTTAATTCAAAATATGGATAAAAATCTTAATTTGTAAAGTAGCTGTCAAATAGATGTGGTGGAATAAAAACTATATAAAGTGGAAATACTCAAGGAAAACACCTCAAATTTGTACAGTACTTTGTTACATTCTATCACTGAAAAAAATGGTATTTAAATCACATCTTAAATTAATTATAATATTAAAGTTGAATGAAGAAACCAGGTTTAGAAGTTATACTATCACATAATAGAGAAACGATATCAGTTCAAAGAGGAGCAGAGGTCACTAAAAGTCAGTTTCTTGCCTAACCTCTTCTCTTTATTCGCTTTAATGTTAAACCTCTCTCTCTCTCTCTCTCTCTCTCTCTCTCCTCTCACTCCCCTCTGTGCGTTAGTTAATCTGCTGTGTCGAGCTCTCAGTTGAACTGGAATGTGTTTGGGTGTTTGGGCCAAACTGTCCCGACACGTTGCAGCACCAGCAGGTCACTGAGCAAAGTTACCCGACTCAGAAGGAGGAAGATCTGGAGTCCTCTGGATCTTTGATCAACCTGCTTCATCCTGTTTGACTCGACTAAACAGCTGCAATGAATCAGAGCAAGGCCGACTTTGAGCCTTTTGAATATTCCTATGATTATTCAGACTGGTACTCGAACAACGCAGAGCCAACCAAACCCCCCAAAGAGTGAGTACAAAACCTCATGATGAAGATCTGAAGGTGTCAAAACAGGTGTCTGTTTATAAAAAAAATAATAAAAGCTGATTTCAATTCCTATTGTATTTATTGTTTTGTATTGATTATATGTAGAAAAGCAGTAGGGGAATTAATAAGTTGATCTCTGGTGATTCATGATAGCTGAAAGGTTGTGATTGTATTTTTGTTATTGTGCTTTATTTGAAAAATCTCAAGGATGAAAGCAGTTCTGGTAAACAGTTAGATGTAAATGTAACTTGAGCATCTTGAAACCTTGATATTCGTATTAACACAAAGAACTAATCATTAACGAAATAGCAATCTGAGTTACCAGCTGGGAAAATCTTAAAATTATAAGTATTTTCAGTAGCCAAACTTGACAGCAATTTTAACAACCTTTCTCTGTTTTTATGTTTTTACTTTGGCCAAGAATTCAGCTTTCTTTATTTAAATGGGTGTTGCCTTTTTTGTCACAGAGTTATTTTGCCATGTGACCCAACAGCGGACGACAGGCTCTTCAACATATGCATGCTGTCGATATCTGTAAGTATATACTCAAGTTAAAAAAAGGGAATGCACATTTTGTTGAGTGTTGATGTAGATTAGACAGCTGGTTCTCAACCTTTTTGTCTAATTGTGACCCTTTATAGCAAAGTTGTCTACCTTTACCTGGAATTCTGCTGGATATTGATCTAAAGGTCACATTAAAAGTCACACTTTATGATCAAGGGTCAAAGTATTAAAAAAATATATAAATGAGTTAGTCTATAAAAGAGAGAAAACAGACAAGAATAAGTGGTGGGAAGATACGTTGACCTGTAAATCCAGAGTAAAACATGAGGTAAATTATTATTATTATTGCCCCAAAAAAAAATCTGGACACATTAGCATCAGACATCTAGCATAGTGGTTTTGTTAGCAGTGTAGAGCAACTGATCGTCTCAACATTTGCAGAGTCACAGATTGACCTAAGCCAATTTTTGTAGTGGCCAAATTGTGGAATTACAATTTGCAGGTTAAAGTTAGGCGTTGAACTCAAATGCATAACGTAGGTGCACTTTCGTTGTTATTTAAATCCAAACAATGATCTTTCCCTTGATCATTGTTTGAAAGTAGATTTGTTGTCTAAATCTATTTTAGGGTTCTTTCCTAAACCTTTCAAGTAGTTTTTTATGCCTAAACCTAAGTTTCCTGTGAAGACAGAAGTTTATTTTGAAAAGACTGTATAAATATAAGGAGCAGAAATTGACACGTGTTGCTGGCTTTTGTAGGAAAACGTACAAGAAAATGAATAACTTTTCCTAATAAATCATACAAACTGTTGTATGAGGATACGTTAAATCTTAAGACGCGTCAAATGGCATTGATGACACTTAACTATATTATCTTTGGTTTTCTATCACCGCATGTGCCGGTCTGGTCTACGGAACAATGTCAGTTGTTGGTAGCAACAGAATGTTAGCTATAAATATATATATGTATGAATGAGAGTACCCCAAATACACATTTACACTACGTAGTCCTCCTCCTAAGTAAACCATAAGTGGAACACACAGCAAATGTAGATTTTGTTCTGAAGTTTTTGCATCTTCCATCAAATCCTTTAGTGCTTTTTCTATGAATCCATCGGCTGCTTCAGGCAGGCATTCCTTTTTATGTTTGCCATCATTTCAACCTAACCAATTACAAGTGAGGACCACTTTAAGTCGGTCAGAGAACTCCTCATACTGTACACACGGAATGGACATTGACTGATTCTTCTGCTCAGTAAATAATGTGGAATAAACTGTGACAGCTGGGTCACTGCAGCAGAACATAAATAACAAGATGTTCTAGTCTGAGGGGATGTTCTCTGCAAAATTAGGTTATTTATATGAGGAGCTTATGATTGATTGGTTGCTCTATCCCAACTTCCAATTGCATCTACAAAGCTGCTTTGGTTTATTATTTCAGAAAGTTGCATAGTTTGAATATGATACTGTAGCTTGCAAACACTATGAATAGCTTTAATTTAAAAGCAAAAAGTGTTTAATTCTGTGTTATCAACACATGGACATTTTTCTGAAGCCAAAAGTAATATAGCAGATATCTGCAAATCATCTGGTGACTTGCAAGAAAAAAACATCTGTAGTAAATCAAGACAAATGTTAAAGTGATTTCACAGAAAGAGGCTACCAGGCATTTGGAAATATCTGATTTAAAGCCATTTCTAACCAGTGTTATGTCAAAATGTGGGGATACGCATGCAACTTTTTCGATGCATAGCATTTCCAGTGCAAAATTTCAGCATTTCAGTGTACCATTTTTGTCACAAAAATAACAAAAACTCTCTGCCTGTGTCAACTACACACAACAACAAAAAAAAAAAATCCAGACAGAAAATCTCTAAGGGTACGTCCATGGTCAGACAACACTTATCCTAATAATACCTAGAGATTCAAATACCTGGAGCTACACCTGGAGGAATGAGATCAGTTGGAACAAAGGGTTTGTTTTCTGCAGGCAGAAATCAGCTTAACTCAAGGTCTGTCGGAATATTTTTCTCCCTGCACAAATGTTCAGCTTGGTTGTGCAAGTATTCATAAGAACTACATACATTTTCATTCATTTTTTGGGGGGAAAATCTGTGTTTGGTGTGAATCCATTTTCAACAATCAGAACCATATTTACATAACACGAACGTGCTGAAAATATAATTTGACAAAATATAATTGAACTCAAGGTCTTCTTGTTGACTTCTAATCCCACAGCTTTAAATCAAGGTCTGTTCTTGTTATGATATCAATAAAATGTCTGAGCCTTTTCAGCAGCAGCTGAGACTGACAAAAGCAGAAGACAGTGATAAGATTGAGTTGAATTTCATCTTTCCCTGTAGCTGGTGGTCATGTTAATCCTGGCAGTTCTCTCCAGGAAAAACAAATTCTGCCAAGGATTTACAAGAGGATCCTCCAGTATCTTCAGGTAGGAAGTCTAAACATAAATGGGACTTAAGATTGCTGTTTGTTTGGCATACTAAATAGATTTTTCTGTTCATGATCTCACAGTCCAGTCAACTTCCTGGACCAGACTCAGAAAAAAGGCCTCATCATGGCTGTTTTTGGACTGGTGTTCAGCAAGCTGGCCATGCTGATGATCACCCCGGACCCTCTGCCTTTCTCCAAAGATACTCCAGCCAATATTAAAGGTGAACATTTATATGGTTTATTTCTAAAGGTGACTGGAGCTGCATCACTCCATTTGCCTCCATTTGGACTCCATTTGCCTGGATACCTAATTTTGTTTTTAAAAAGACATTGTGTCAGCGGTATAATTGGAAAAATAATACTCATTGTGGCTTTAATTTATGTTTCAATAAAGTAAGAGGGGGACTCTGAATAACTGTAGCTATATAAGAAATTACTAAAATAATCACATTACATGGGTTAGTGGAACAGAAGGTAGCTTGGAAAATTAGGCAAGACTTCAGTTCCCTTGTTTTGTTTAGCTTGGTCTTGTTCCCATACAATGAAACTACATTGTCAATTACATTCTGAGGGAAATACTTTGTCTCTCAGATTACATTTGTAATTGTTGTATCACAAATATGTTTAATCGAAGTCAAACCCAAACCTTCACCAAACCTAACCAATTTGTTTTGTTGCCTCAACTTAAATGGAATTGATAATGCATTTTCAAAAGAGCAAAAAGCATCACAAGAGGTTCAAACACTATAACGTTAATATATATGTATGTATGAAGGAATGTTGATATTAAACATATTTTTGTTCCAGAAGCGTAGAGATTCAATTTATCCAACATTTTGTTCTGGCGACTGGGTTGCTTTGTTATGTCAATATTGAGTATCCTATGTCAGGTCACACATCAAGGAGTCATATATCCTTTTCTTTTATCCCTTGTTTTTCAGAGTACATGAAGATAATCGCCATCTTCTACTATCCTGTCCTGTATTATCCTCTGGTGGTCTGTTGCACTCTGCAGCACAAAGCAGGTTACGTGTTCGGGACGCTCCTCTCCTTCAGTCACTTCGCGGTACTGGTCTGGCAGAAGTTTGACTGTCCAACGACTCCAGAGGTGAGACACCAACAACATGTTAATATTGTCATCATTGTATACCTAGTTTTATATTGCAAAAGTGACAATATAATTGACCCTTGGCTAAGCTCCGCCCCCTTCTGCTACTCCATCAAACTGACTGAGTTACCATGGAGCCCACACTGTCACTAACTCCACTCCCTGATAAATATTCATTCTTGGTAAAGCGAAAAGCTTTTTCAGAAATAAGCTGACAGAAGGGTCTACAATATGCGTTTTTAAGAATATATCCAGGATGTTAAACTGATATAGCAGAGAAAACAGGTTTAACAGATAGAAGCTCAAGCCTACACATCACAGTGCAAAAGTGAACCAACACATCACTTGGTGATCGAGACAGAAGACAATGAAATAAATCTTTGCTATAAAATTAAAAAAAACTGTTGACAGTGGATGATTGGGACATTACCTCTTGAGATACAAAATTCCAACTGAAACACATAAAACCACAAGTCTGCAAACAAGTTTGTGATATTTTTGTTTTTACTGATTTCAGTTGAAATGATACTTTTAAATATATTTTTCCATTTTCCTCCTCACAGATCTATAAGTACTACGCTCTGCTTGCAAGTCTGCCTCAGTTGGCCTGCCTCGCATATCTCTGTGTCCAGTTTCCTTTGCTGTTTGTGAAAGGACCAAAAACGGACGAGGTGAGAGAAGTCAGAATACCAACATTAACATTCAGACAAGAGAAAAGTACCATATCTGCCTTCTGATGTGTGTAAATACCAACATGTAAACTAATCGCAGGCTGTGTCTGGTGCAACTAAACAAAGAAAACATGAATTTCAACTATGTAAAACATGATTACTGTAAGCAGCTTGTGCATAACAGAATGGGTTTAGCTCAGCGTCCTTGAGCAGATTATGACGAGAGAGGTGATCATTTTCCCCTTTCAAACATACTAATACAACAGAGTGTTTGTTTTAACAGCAAGTTAACTCCGTCACAGTTTTTGCTAATAATTTGGAGGAGAAATCCTTTTAGTGAGACTAAACAATAAGCAGGAAAACAAGCACTTAGTCACTAGTCTTTCATTTTTTGTTTCATATTTTTTTTTATTCTTGTTAATTGTTCTAGCTCATCCATTGAGAATCTTGGCTCTTCTTTTTTTGTCAGGATGTTTTCAACCAAGCACTGATTGAAGCTGTCAATAATTTGAAGTATCAAGACCCCAAATTACACACAATAAAATGGAGAATAATTTCTGTCAGCTTGAAATGTTGCTAAACCCTACTGAGAGTCACTCTGGAAAACTTTTCCACTGTAAATTGAGAGGGAAATCAAACCCATGACCTTCTATTAATAACTTCCTCATCTTAAGTTTGATCTTAAGTCTAATTTTTTGTTTGTAGGACCTTGACAGCAGCTACTACACCAACTATGTGAAGTTGCTTCTCAAGAAAAAGTCCTCAACTGGCAGGTGAATGAATCACACATGAATCAAACTTTTTTTTGAGAACATGTTACACAGAAGATAACAACCAAAACCAGAAATCCAAATCATCGTTGGTAGAGAAAGGGCAAATAATAATAAAAGTAAGCAGATGCATATACATAAAGCATAAATTTGACAAGATAATTATTAAAATAATGTACAGAAGGAATCTTTCTTTTAATTTAAGGACAATTATTCCTAATTTATGTGGCTAACATTATTTATTCTCTGTGTTTATATCTATTTTAGCGCTTCAACTACAGACAAACCAACGCTGGTAGAGAGAATACTGGAGGTGCCCAAGAGTTATATTTATATACCAGAAAAAGGTAAGTGCAGTCATACAAGTTTTTTTTTTATTAGCTGCCATTTTATATTTATGTATCACTCAATGAAATCAGTTTATTTTGATATGTTGATATGTTCTCTAAAAGTTGGAGCTTCAAAGTGATGCAGTTATGTTTAATCCTTTAATGGCTGTGACTGAACAAAGCTCCATTGTGAAAGAAGTGACTGTGAGTTATTTTGTCTTTCAGTGTTTCGTTTTCCACTAAAACTGGCCGTATCAGCATTTGTTGCCCTTGTGGCGATATATCATGTAAGTCTCCCGTAGACCGTTGTCATGACGTTTTACCTCTTAAATCAGTAGATACAGCTGTATGCCTTTGTGAAATTATGTTAAAGTGAATGTGTACATCTTTCAGACGGCGTTGTTGTTGGTCGTCCTGGTGGTCCCCACTCTCCACATTGTCCGTGCTGGTATCGATGAAAACATCGCCTTCCTGTTACTTGGGTTCGGGATCGTCCTGTCAGATGACAGGATGGAGGTCGTCAAAATTGTGACCTTCTATACTTGGTTGCTGGAGGGTATGTGAGGTGCAATTTATCATCTGTATGAGAAGCACTGGGCTTTAACTCCAATGTAAACCCATCCAAGTTATTAGATTGTCAGAGCAACTGTCGTATAAACTGTGCATAAGTCCATGTAGGGAGGGTTGGTCAAACAAACACAGGACTTTCACCCAGTAGACCTGTTTGTGTCCCGTGTGAAACTAAAAGTCAAAGTCATAGTTTGTGGCTTAGAACCACTGGCTGAGTGTCGGTATTTGACGAGTTGTGAGTGAAAATGTGTCAAAATCTTTGAGTGTATAGTTATGAAATCAATGACTCATTTGTTTTTTCTTCTCCACCATGTTGTCTGTTAGTGTGCTACCTCTGTGCGGTGACCCTGTCTTGTTTGGTCAGTCTCATCATGCTCATGAGGTCCTTGGTACTTCACAGGTAAGTGAATTAAAACCTTGAGATTGATCCATAATTATAAACTATGATTGGCTATATTAACTATGTTAAACTGTTTTCACAAATAAACCAGACTTGTTTTCAATGCAATTATCTTAAACCTAAAGAGGCAGCCGTGCAGTTGAGTCATGCCAAGCCTGCAACAAAACCCAGAATCAGAATATGATTTAGTTTTTTTCCCTAAATATAATGTGCAAGTCTTCCCGCTGTGCTCACATTATGAAAAATGTATGAATATAGTTCCTATCTATTGAAAGAGCATTTTTACCTCACAAAAAATAAAACAGCATTTAGACCGATTTATATTATCATTTTCCTGCTAGAAATATAGCGTCTTTCAATAAGTTGTTATCGGCCTTTGCTCTCTCTGCAGCTCAGTTGATGTGACATTTCATCCGCTCTGCAGAGGATTGCGGGTCAAAATAGCCAGAAAAGCATGCTGCCTTACATATTGCAAATAGCGACCGAATGCAGTAACACATCCTGTTATTTTTGGCAAACTGCATTTGCCATACTGTCTATTGGGACATGCTAAATATTTTTCTGGCATACTAAATAGTGTGGTATTATGTTAATGGGGGCACTTTTTCACTTTTTTGACACCTTATAGAAACCTGTCGACTACTCTCTGTGCAGATTAGATTCCCACGCCTTCCTGTTTGAACTTCATGCATCACTGTTTTTCATTTGTTTCAGGTCAAACCTGAAAGGACTGTATAAAGGAGACGTTTACAGCGTTTATAACAGCCAGAAGACCATCCGGCCATCTAAACCTGGTATTGTCTGTTGGATGGGTTTGACTGGATACCAGGCTGCGATCGTCTGCCTCGGTAAAGCTCCAATACTCAAGAAAACCTTCAGTGATTTTTACTTTATTGAAGGAAAATGCTGGTTGTATTCAGTGATTTTCTAAATGTCAACAAATCTCAAAAAGAGACAAACACCAACAACAAATTAATCCTACCAGCAAGTGTTGTTAGGAGGATTAATCAAAGGGGTACTCTACAGTGCATTCAGAAAATATTCAGGCTTCTTCACCTTTATTTCAGCATTATGCTAAAAGTAGTTTAAATTATTTTTTTCCCTCATCAATCTACCCTCAATAATGACAAAGCAACCGAAAAGGACCTCATGCCTTGCTTCTTAGCTCTGATGTCAGCTGTGAGACCTTATATAGACAGGTGTGATTGCCTCTTCAAATCAATCAATTTAATTTACCACAGCTGGACTCCAATCAAGGTGAGATTCTCGTAGATGATCAAGAGAAATGGAGGCAGCTGAGCTTGGCTTATGATGTTAGATAGAGAAAATGAGAATACTCTCTGAATGCACTGTTTGTACAAACTGAAAGCTTTGTCCTTTGTGCCACAGATCTCCATTTTAGTCCAAAAACTATTAAAAACACATCAATGAGCCACACTGTTCCACTGGATGATATTCTACTTTATAAACACAATCACACACACTGTGGGTGCTGCGTCCTGCTGCCACCAAAACAAACTGGAGCACCAAATGTAGATTAATCCCCCGCTGAAAATAGTCCTCAACAAATGCATTACTTCCCCATGTTTGTGTTGTGTGACAAACTGTTATCAAACTTTGAATGAAAAAACTATATATATGCTTCTTCTTTTAAACATAATCTTCAGGAGTAAATGGGTTTGGGGCTGAATGCAACAGACATGGATGATAAATAAAACAATATGCAGAGGCTGACTTTGGGCCTTTAATGGGATTTGTTGACGATGTATACCAAAAATATTAAGAAGCTTATCCCTTGATTAATCCTAGATTTGAATAGTGAAGAAGAATCCATTCCTCAGCTTGTCACATTATATTTGCTTAATTAAAGAATGCTATAAAAAAATGATAATACCTTTTGTAAATGTGTTTTTAAAAAATTGCCGTTGTGTCTGTGTTGTGTTTTCAGGAATGGCAATTCAGACTGTGGTGTTTTTCATCTGCTTCTTGTTCCTGGTGTTTTTGATCATAATCCCTGTTTTTTACGGTCGTAATGTCATCGTCTTCGCAATCGCGGGGAAGGCATGGTGAGTCAGCAACCTTTCATGTACATTAGATCTTTATTTTATTTTGTGATTAATGATCAAAACAGAGATTATATATAATTGTTTTGTTTTCTTTGTGATGTTTCAGGTCGGGCTGGGTCACACTGATCCTGGTTACTTTGCTTCAACATGTGACTGCTCAGTTTGCTTTCATTAAAAAGGAAGCCAGTACGAGAGACTTAAAGAACAGGTTTGTAAAGCTCATTTATTGGAAAGGAGTTTGATGTAGTATGTATAGTGTGTTGATTAGGCAATCAGTGAAGAAGAAGAATCCTTTATTTTTTTTATTATTATTTTTTGGCTGCTGATCAGAAAAAATATATATTCTTGAGATGAAACCATTGTACCATCCATTTTGATTGTTGATCATCAGTGTTGCATGGGGATGCAGCTGCCTTTGAGGATACTGAGATCATATCTACTGTATTATTTTCCTTGAATTTGAGGGACCTGAGGGTCCTTTAGTAACCTAGGGGGAGTTTCATTTTACAATGAAAAACCTGTTATTTTTTAGGCTGACTAAAAATAACAGAACTGAACTCAACTGAACGGTTAGAGCTACCGTAACGCAGTGTTAAAGTTGCGGAACTCACAAGGGAAAGATTAAAAAAGATATTTAACCAACAGTGGCCAATAGCTTATATTTAATTTATTAACCTACAATTGGTCAATACGCTTTGACAGGAAGCAGGGTTTAAGATAAAAACCCAATCATGGGCGATTTCTCAGACAAGAAACAGCTCCCCCAGAGGCACAAAAGATAATTACACAATTAATTTTCGCAGTCTGAGTCGTACAAACCAGGCCAAGTAAACTGATTGTTTTTTCTGAAATATTTTATGGTGTTTTCCAGAGAGAGTCTGTTCCTCCTGACGTACCTGCTGTTCCTGATCAACACCTTAGTGGGACTGATAGTCGCCATATGGAGGATGGTGATAACAGCCCTGTACAACATCATCCATCTTGGTCGTATTGATGTCAGTCTGCTGCATCGCACCGCAGAGTCCTACGACCCAGGTATGATTTTTTATATTTTTTGGACAACAAAGGCATACTACAGCATTGAGGAATAAGATATATCAAGCGTAAGATAAACAGACATACAGACTTATTTACTAGTTTTGTACTTTGCAGGTGATTTGTTGATGATAATAAAAACATTAAATAACTCCAACCTCACCTGAAGATATTTTAAGTAAAGGTCTCAATCTGATAAAAGCCATGCTCTGTGACGTTTGACCCAATCCAGCCTACCGATACTACGCCCACTCCCTGAAGGTGGAGGTCAGCCAGTCACACCCGGTGTTGAAGGCTTTCTGTGGGGTGCTGCTGGACATGATGATCGAGGGTGGCAGAGCCGGGCAGAAAATAAGAGACGCAGAGGAAGGTAGAGACCTGGAACTGCAAACACACACAAACAAAATCCATATCATCACATGTATGTAGCCGCATTTCACATTTGACCTGTCCTTCATAGATTTAATTTAAAAGGTTTTGAATTCCAGTGCTGTATATAAACCTTATAGTCGCTGTAATGAACATACTTCATTGTAAAGAAATGAAAATTGTCAGATAGATAGACTCATTAAGATTTGGACAAACTAAAATATAGACCTGATGATCAGGGCATCATTAATGTTCACAACAAACATGAATGTCTGCATCAAATTTCCTGGCAATCCAAATTACAGTTGTCTAACCATGAAGATAAACTTCTCCATGCTAAAATATGTCAAAATCTTTCAATGGATAAGTAAAAAGATTGGCCTGCTGGTGGTGCTAGATGAAGAAAAATATTTTTCATATCAACATTTCTACATACATGTATATTAATGTTATCGTGTTTTAACCGCTCATAACGCTATAGCTGTTTCGATTGTCAATTACGTTTAGGTTCAAGCAACAAAACTACTTGGTTGGGTTTAGTAAAAGATCCTTTTTTTCGGTAAAAATGAGTACATCATTTTGGGTTTTACGTAGGACACAAACACTGGTCTCCTGGGTGAAAGTCACGTGTTTTTCCAATCCATTCACCCCAAACTCTTCCCTATACAGACATTCTCATACATATATGTGATACGTCAAGAACAAATGTTATCCTGTCTCGGCTGGATATTTCTCAAATGAACTTCCTTGTGGCACAAAAAAGAAAAGTCAGAGGATCACTTAAGTTATTAGGGTTCATCCACTGGGCAGCATGAATATTTTAACCAAAATTCAAGGCAATTTATTCAACAGATATTGAGATATTTGAACCATAACCCCATCCGTTCTACCTGTGTAGATTGATGTTAAAGTGTTTTCAAAACTGCATTGTCAATTAGGTTAAGGCAATAAAACCACTTGAAGTGTTTGAACACCCAACAAAGGAATAATTATTTCAAGGAACAATGCGACAGTGGAAAGGATTGTTTCTCCAAAATATAAATAAGATGCACCTTGTTTTAATCCTCCACAGGGTTTTCATGGGATGCCCAGAAATCAAAACATACTGTACACACACAGCGACATACAGTATTTTCAGTCTTCCCTCAGTTTGGTGTCTCATTATGCCCTGACAGCCTGCTCCTCCATGCTTTCAGGGATTCAGGAGAATAGGCTGAACAAGGCGACCAGCCGTCGGAGGATTCACGCTCGCTGGCATCTGCTGTACACGCTGGTCAACAACCCGTCCCTGCTGGGCTCCAGGAAGCACTTCCAGACGCAGCAGACCTCGGAAACCGTCCTGAATGGGACCCCAAAACGCGGCTCCAAGAAAGGCAGCAAGAAGGAGGACTTCAAGCCTGCGGCCGTGCCAGTCCAGCCCACTGAGACCCTGACCAGCCAAGATAAAACTGAATGAGATCCCTAATGTACTGTTTATATTGTGGTAGGCAGCATATTACAAAATAAATCGAATTATGTTATATTCGGAGTATGGCACTAAATGTAGTTATACCTGAACTTGTACAAACAAAAACATGGTCCTTTTGTTTTTACATCTAATGCCAACGTTTTTTAAAAATTCTCGCTTTTTTGCAGTATATGCAAATAGCAACTATTCCTCATTCTTCAGGTTACGGAAATATCATGGTAATGACACATTAACTACAGTAAAATGTCCAGCGTGTAAGGTTAGGGGGATAAAAAAACAAAGTGAAAAAATGTTTTCTTTATATATCACTTGAAACTGTTATCTTAAGTGTGGAGCTGGTCCTCTTAATGGAGTCCGCCATGTTGTACCGCCATGTTTCTACCGAACAGCCCAGAAAAGGACAAACAAACACTGGTTCTAGACAGGATCTTTTTTTGCATCGGCCATAATAGCTCTTCAACACAACTGGCACGCGGAATTATTTCAATTGGTTGCAATCTGGAATTTCACCACTAGATGCCACTAAATCCTAAACACTGGACTATGCAGCGAAAGTATGGTTAGTGTTAGGCAACTAGAATGTTTGGTCAAGATTAGGGAAAGGTAGTGTTACTGGGCTCTGGGATCAATTTCAAATTCCCACAATGCAGGTGAGCCAGGTCGGTCATGGCTTCTGATCCACAAAGGCACCAAAAAAGACACATAGCAGCTAACAGGGGCACTGTTACTTTCAAAAATAAACATTACAAATAATGAAATGTTAGTGTTAATATCAGATCCAGGAGACTTCCTTTCAATAATATCAATGACACCACCAACTATAATGAAAATAAAACTTTCATTGTGTTCTGCTTGTGCAGGACTGTTGAGGCCTTTTAGTAATTGCATATTGACATGCACAGTGCCAGTGCTGATCAATGGCAGGCAGTCAATAAGAGGCCATGCTCCACTTCTGCCTCTGGTTGATGCAGTTACGTCGACACATGCTGGTTCTCAATGTGATCCCTGTTCCTTATGCTGTCCATGATGTTCAAGGGGGTTTGTAAATTGATCAACCGAGATAGAAATATGTAATTTCTCATTCATGAAAATCTCCAAAACTGCAGTCACCAGAATGTCGGACGAGAACAACAACATACTCTACTGTGACCTTTTAATTAAAGCTGCTTATTACTGTCAATGTAATATATACATTATATGTGTGAGAAGTTTCTACTTATATTTCAGCTTCATAATCATAATGGGATGAATAATATGATGGAAAATTGAGATTAATCATATCACATACTATATATATATATATATATATATATATATATATATATATATACAGGTTATAGTTTTCTGGTACATGAAGTACTTCCTACAAGCTATTTTAATGGATATACACAAATAAACAGTTTTCATAACATTTTACAGGAAAGTAGTTATGTTGTTAAATTCATGACTTCATCCATTTCCCATTTTAAAATTATAATAAAATGTATAAATGCAAAGTGTATTGCTCTATTATTGAAAAGTATGAAGTGTTCATGAGTTGCATGAATTTTCAATTACTAAATATTAATATATCAGATCAATATATTGTGCTGTACAACAACCGTGAGGCGGTTATTCTAGTTTTATCATTGAATTGGGTTCAATTTATTGGTTTGAAATTGCATTTGTTACCAGACCAAAATATCCTGTTATATTTTTGATGTTACATATATATTGTTACTATAACTACACTAACAACCAGCTAACTAACCAATAAAAAATCCAAATATTCTGAATCCAAAGGTGTTGAGAGTAAAAGAAAGACGATCAGTCATTGAGTATCCCTTTGTCAAAACTTTATTGAGGCACATAGGATAAGGAGAGTTAGTCAGGATATTTAAACACTTTGGTAAAGACCTACTGCTTCCTTTATTACAGGGGTATAAAACAGAAAGAAACATATTTTAAGTCAAGAATATTTACACGAGACACAGCGTACTACTGCTCACAACAACAGGCAGCATGCAGGTCTTCTAACACAGTACTCTGGGGAATACAACGGGATGGACACATGACCCAGATACAACGAGGCAGCAACTTCACATACTCACTCAGAGGTGCTTGTACTGTTACACACAGTATGCAGTAGACTCTGCGGATAATACTGAACTTACATTTTTACCAGCGAGAAAAAGTGTAGTGTATATTTTACATGAAAACAGTTTTTCTTCATATGTTTTTCTCTTTGAAACAACATTTTCTAAACATTTAAACTCGTTCGAGAGAGTTAAGTTTCTGTATTTTCGAGCTACTGCAATCCTAATACAACAGCATACATTTACTGCAAGTAGTTCAAAGAAGAATTATAGTGTATTTTTTAGTAACATTTAGCCCATTTATACTGCCTACATCTAGTTGTCACTTGGCCCTATCATTTTGCAATGCATGTCATTTGACACAAGCTTTGTTAAATTTTGTTTTAAGCATTTTTTATTTTTTTTTATAAAACCTCGCTAGTCCTCAACTCGACACCAGAAATCAGTGATATTTTTTATGTGCTCTTCTTTTCACTCATTAGCTTCCTATTAGGAACAGGTTATTAACAAAGATGCTCTTAATTGATACATTTATGTGTAATAAACTGATTTATTGTTCATTTCAGGCTTGAATTCATTCATGCCAGCTAATCAAATTACTACAACATTTTCCAGCTGTAAGACTGATATTTCACTGACAAACTGGACAAAAAGCACAAATGAACAAATAAGCCTTTTACTGAGTTTCATTATATCTCCGACAAGAATTTTATGTGTTCCCCTGTTTCTGTTTTTATTTTTAACTTAAAATCAAGTTTTCCTGGGTACAAAAATGTATTTCAATACAATTACTAAATACTTGTTAAAAAAAAGTATTTTGTTTATGTTACTTTTGATTACTTTATTATTTATTCATTATTTTTTACTTAAAGCAGGGGAACAACATTACAGTAAAGTGCAAATTCTGCCTTTCAGCTGTGAAAATTATATCTTCCCAGGACTCAAATCATTTGGCACAGAAGTGCTCCTGGATTTTACCTTTGAGCTGCAGCAGTATCCATATGAATGACATTATATTAACCTGGTGTGTTAGTGGGACCAGAAATTTTCTAATTTTTGCTGATTTAATTCAAAGTGTATTTTCACGCTGGGATGCCTCTAGTTAAAAAGAATAATCTTGATGAACTGGAAAATGTGCAAACCGTCCTGCTTTGCGATAACTTGCACTGTAAAGTGATGTTGTTCCACTTTTCTGCTTTAAATACGAACATACAGTAAGTAGGCAAAATTTCCACCCAGTGAAAGCAATTTTTCATTAGTGTGTTGAGTGAGACTTGTGTAGTAGTAACCCGTGCACATGTGCGATGTAACGCCGTTAGATGTATTTTGTTTCTCTCCAGGCCTGGATTTTTCAAATTTTATTGAAATACTGTAGATAGCTTGACCAAAGAACACGACTAGGCAATTTCTTAATGTAAAAATAAAATGTCATTCTGATCATTTATGGTTCTTATGAACTACTGAACTTCCTTAAATACTGAACTTCCTTATAATAAAATATTGTATCTGGTTCATGCATCCCATGATTGTCTATCACTATGTGTAATTTAGTGCAGATCTGGATCCAGATGCACTTTTAAAATTCTTTGCATCTTCTATCATTAAAATAAAGGAGAATTGTGCAGCTGTGGTGAAGCTGTGAACTTTCTATGTGCTTTTTAATAAGCCAACTAAAGCTGTTAGTAAGCTAGCTGTTTCTAGTCTTTGTGCTAAGCTAAGCTAACTGTATGTAGCTGCATATTTACCTGACAAACGTAAAAGTTGTATTAATGTTCTCATCTAACTTTCTGCATGCAAAGCAATAATTGTCTTTTACTTTATCTTGTAAATATTCATTTAAACACTACTCACCGTCTGAGGAAGGCCTCAGTCTGAAACCAATCACCAATTACATCTTAATATTTATTTTACTATATTTTATGAAGTTGCACAGACCTTGAATGCTTTGATGTTGTGCCAGCTGTTCCTTCTTTGATAACCAGACTCAGTTTCTCTGTCTGGAACACAAGCTGGTTGTAATTTTACACTCTTATGTTTATGCAAGTTGTTTTTCTGAGGTGGACATATATTCAGCCAATTGCCTATTTTGAAAAGAGCAAAACAAGCTGTGATTTTTCCAGCTACAAAAAATATGGGTAACGAGGTTAACATGGACAGGTCTGCAGCTTTCACTGAAACGTTTGTCTTGAAAACATTCACAACAACAATCGATACAGCCTAGCTGCTGGAAGCCTGTCAAGTGACTGAATGTGCAGCTCTGCAAGTAAAGCAAGTCAGTGTATTTTTAGTCTTGTCAGATAAAAGCAATATGTCTGGGCTGCCTTTGCAAGGCTAAAGGGAAAATCCTGTTTTACTGTTTAGCTAAGTGCTTTAAACTTGCATTCTTTCAAATGAGCAGCATGGGGCGGTTCCTCTGGTTGCAAAAAGAAGTCAGATTGTATAAATTTCTATGAGAAAATGACTCTACTCTTCACATGATTTACTCAGTTAACAACTTTACATGAGTTTAGTGTCTCAATCGTTTGTGACAAATCTTCTGATGTTAATTTAGTAAATTATGGTCCCGTTTAGAGTAAAATAGAAAATAAAGCAGAGTATGCTAAAAGCATTGGCTACCTTGCCCGGCGAACTGACAAACACAATGCTTTAAAACAGTAGTCCACAAACCAATGTGTGACATCACGGTGTCTACGTCTACCGCCTTTATAAAGTCTATAGTTTATCCTTTCACCACATGCAAAAAGTAAACAGCAAATGATGTCAACAATTACTGATCTGGTTATTTGTAGCTGCTTGTAATATTCACTGCTTCAGCTCCCAAAGGTAACCTATCACTGTACTCTGATCCAACCTCACAGTTGTCTAAATTCCCCCTGCACTGAGACAAAGAAAAGGACTCAGTCATGATGCTCTCTTCTGTATCCGCCTCTCTCTCTCCGTCCCCGCTCTCCATCTCCCCCTCCTCCTCGTCCAGCTGGCTGCCGTTAATCTTCCTCTGGGACTCGGTGTGAGGCGCGCGGACGTTGAAGTTGGCGGTGAGGTTCCTCTCCATGTGGTACTGGCCCTTGGCCTTCAGGATCAGCTTGTAGGTCTTGCTGCGGTATTTGTACACCAGGTGGAAGCACGTCGCACCGAGGAGGGGCACGGTGGACACGGTGAGGAGGCAGATGCTGACGGAGATGATGATGAACAGGTTGGGTACCCTCCTCCTGGTGGTGAACAGCACCTGGACCTCACAGTCTTCCCCTCTGTAGGTCAGACACAGGGAGTAGTTGGTGCCAGGGCGCAAATCGCTGAACAGATACGTGGTGACTCCCTCTGTGATCCTCGACCACTGCACCGCTGAGTGTTTGTGGTCGCCAGTGACGCACAAATACAAGCCGTTTGAATTTGCTTTTTCAGAGACGTCTGAAAGGCTGTTACGCTCTTCACTGTCAATGTCGGAGAACTCATCAGATGTGGCGGCGTTGGCGGCGTCTCGATTGGCACTGTTGTACCTGGGTATGAGCAGAGGGTTCAGCCGGACTGTTGCCTCTCTTTCTGACACGGCTAATGCAACGACACCAAAGTCAAATGTGTACTGCTTGATATCATCCAAACTCCCGTTAAAGACGTGGTTAGAAATGTATCTCGTGTTAGCCGTCAAGCCACATGTACTAGCTCGGGATCGATAAGTTGTTTCCTCCTCAGAAGACTTGATCGCCGCAGTGGGCTGGAAAGTGGGTCCAATTTTCATCATGTCTTTTCTCTTTACATCAGGGAGAAGCACAGAGTCCAAAATATAAGTTTTGTGTGTTGTTTGCTGTATAGATGGGTGTGTTTTAGTGTAAATAGGTGTTGTGGTCTCTTGTTTGGTGGGTGTTGGTTTAGCTAAAGCCACCACCTTCACTGCCATTGAATCCTCTGCTCTTCCAAACTCATTAGTGGCCGAGCAGCTGTAGTTGCCGCCGTCTTCCTTGCTGAGGTGTGAAATGATAAGAGTCCCATTATTAAAAACTTTGACGGGATTATAAGACAGTAAGGAGTCCTCGTTTGATTCTACCGAGTCATCCTCAGTGAAGGACAAAGCCAGCTCTTGCTTCTGGCTTTTGCTTCGAATATTCCACATTACCAGAGGCTTTGGGTTTCCTGTGAATTCACAAGTCAACACCAACGTGCTCCCTTCATAGAAAGTCGTGTTATGAATATTTGGCTCGGTTCGTATCGTCACATTTGTGCTTGTGCACTTTGATTTAGGTAATTTTCCGATCACTTCCCCTCTCAGTTTCTGTGGAGTCGCACAGATGATTAAATTCTGCTCCGGGACTGAGATAGTGGCTGTTGAAATCCAGTCTCTGAGCCAGTCGAGGGAACAGGTGCATGCAAAAGGATTTTTACAAATCTGCAAGTAGGACAAAGACACCAAACCGTCAAACGTCCCTTCAATTATAGTTATGAATTTGTTATTGTTGAGTCGGAGGGACTTTAGGTCTTTGAGGTTGGAGAAGGCGTCCTTCGGCAGGTGGACCATCTCGTTGTGGTTCATCTTCAACAGCTGCAGGCTTGTGAGGTTCTGCAGATCCCCCCAAGGAAAGTCTACAATTCTATTGTGGCTGATGTCAAAGTTACGCAGATGACCCAAAGGCGTGAGGGCCCCTTCTTCGATGGAGACGATCTCATTGTGGGCCATCCACAGCGACGTCACCCGGGTGACATTGTCGAAGCTCCCCATTGGTATCAAAGTGATCTTGTTAGCAGAGAGACCTACAGTCATCACATTAGGAGGCAAACCGTCTGGGACTTCAACTAAGTCTTTGTAGGAGCATTCAACAAAATTGCGACTGTATTTATCTGAACAGGTACAGCGCTCCGGGCATCCAAGTCCGCTGGTGAAGACTGTGGCGATCCACAACATGAAGTAGAGGATGTCTGCGGCTGCCATCTTCTTCTCCTGTAAAACAGCGTCACAGTACATCATTAAATTAGTAGATTAAACTTGGTTTAATTAGCAGAATTAATGGAAAAAGAAGAGTTAAACAATAGAATTTAAAATGAAAATACCACAGATTTGGGTATTAAGTGTCAGAGCTAGTCTACTAAATTTTGACATTTTAGAAGAAAAACTGCCTCCAGACAGAGTAAGAACTGCATTTTTCAAAAAGTCCCAGTTTCTAAATCTAGTATTAAACAAGCCAAATCATGCTCATTTTCAGGTTCATACTTTGTTTTTATTTTAGGTACTCAATGATTAGCTTGTTCAAGGCTGCAGTGACTACTTTAAAACCATTATATACTCTCTATATATAATCAAACCAAAGAGCTACCATCATTGTACCATCATTTAAAAGTATAACTTGTTGACCTTTGACAGTTTTCTCTGTTTCGCAGATACGTGCCTGATGTATGAATTGATTAAGGTCTTTCAACATTACCATTTAAACAATGTGTGCCATTCTGCAGAGACAATGCAAGGGAGACTAGGGCATCAGCCAGAGGTGACTGCTCGGCTACATTCAGCAAACCTGCTTTCCGACAATCAACATTTTCAGTCAGAGCAGGAGAGAAATGTTACTCAATTATTATGCACAAGTTTCAGTACTTTTCTGCCTCCACTGTTTACATAATTATTGGATTATATTGTGAATTAAGACTCCATCGGTGCGGCCTGTTGATCAGAGTAAACAGAAAGTTGATTCTGGAAAGAGATTTTACTGCAGAGTCTTTTAATTAAATTCTGAGAAATCTCAGTCACAGATATCACAATACCTAGATACATAAAAAACAATAACTATCTGGATGGCTAATGGTACGTGTGGATTTTTTAAAACACTTTTGTCCATTTGATCATTCCTCTGCATGATAAGACTGACCTACTTACTGGAGAAGGAAGAGAGCAGCTACTTTTGTTGATGTAAAGAACACAGGAGCCCCACTTAAAGTGGCTCAACCTAACAGCTTTTCACCTGTTTGACGTCTCCCCAGATCCATATCCGTCATATATGTAATATTATCATCCTGATTTATCATACTATAATTTTGGACTGTCTGTCCTGGAATAAAAAAAAACATTCCTCTGCTGCTCTTCTTGAGATTTTTTTGAGTGTCTAAGGATATGAAATGTTATTAACTGCACAGATTGTGAGGCCCTTTGAGGCAAATTTGGGATTCTGTGCCACATAATTAAAAGACTGACTCATCTTTAATAGCTCATCATCACACCCATAAATTATTCTGTTGAAAAAAAGGACATTTTGCCTATATGATTCTTACTCTCTTGTACTGACAAGTGACAACGTGTAATTCTCTCAGAAGGAGGTATACACCCACATACCCACATGTGGTATGTCTGGGAAAACAGGGGTGGGGGGGAAACTGGTGCATAAATGAATATTTTAGTTTATCTGAAGCTCTGACGATGCACTCGGTTAATAAACTAATATTAATACATGTTTAATTAACACAGTTCATCTGTGTGTTGTGTCATTGGGAGAAGCTTTTTCCAACTACGCAGCTGCCTCCGGTGCTCTGTCCTTGGTGCTGAAATGTCTGCTCTGTTTGTTTACAGCCTGCTGCCTGGCATGCACACTGCTGGAATCCACTCTTTTTTTAAAAACAAAACATCATGACTGTCAATGAAATCTGACACCACAAGACCAAAGTTCATCCCCGCAAAGAAAAAAACAGGTGAATAATTGATGCAGAGAGGAATCAGATCCCTCACCTCCGTGTTAGGAGACTGCAGCTGGGTGACAAGCTTACCTGCATTGGGGTTTTTTGGTTTTTTCTAATCTCTGCAGAGAATATGCGTCGGTGTTTCCAGTCAGAGCAGCTCAGGATACATGCTGGTTTCAAGTTTGAAGAGGAAGCTGAGTGCGTTGTCATGCGTGTCTGTCGCTGCATCTACATGGTGAAAGAGATGCGTGTCCGCTGCGGGGTTTCTGCTGCCGGTGAATGTTTGTCATACAGAGTTATCTCCTCTCCTCCTCCTCCTCTCCTCCTCCCTCCTCCTCCCTCCTCCTCCTCTCCTCCTCTCCTCCTCCTCTCCTCCTCCTCCTCCTCCTCCTCTCCTCCTCCTCTCATCCTCCTCTCATCCTCCTCTCATCCTCCCCTCCTCACAGCTCTGAACAGAATAACGTTGACGTTTCACCCCCAAAAAAAAAAAAAAAAAAAAATTAAAGGGGAAACGACCTTCAACATGACCGCCACCGTTTACAGGACTTATTATTCCTTTAGATAATAATTATGATAATAATAATAATAAAAACTATAATAATAATAATTTTACATTACATTACAGTCATTTAGCAGACGCTTTTATCCAAAGCGACTTACAATAAGTGTATTCAACATAGGTATTCTAGAGCAGTGGTTCTCAACCTTTTTTCAGTGATGTACCTCCTGTGAAATACTTTTTTAGCCAAGTACCCCCTAACCAGTGCAAAGCATTTTTGGTTGAAAAAAAGATGTAATACTAAGCGCTCTGCCATCAGTGTCTGATTTATTAAACTGTCAACACTGACGATTGCATTGTTGCATTGAATTCAGTTTATGAACTTACACTTATATTTTATTGAATATTTATTAAATAACAATTTTTAAAGGATTTTTGAATGGATGCTAATTTTAAATATATTTTCTAAAAATCTCACGTACCCCCTGGAGTGCCTTCACGTACCCCCAGGGGTACACGTACCCCCATTTGAGAACCACTGTTCTAGAGAACTACTAGTCACCAGAAGTCATAAGTGCATCTCCTTTCTTAAACAAGCATCTAAAAGCATAAACCAGAGCAAAAGTACAGTGCAGAAACAAACTAATACGAATACAATAAGTGCAACAAACTAATAATGCATGCTACTTATACTGTTAATACTAACGCAAAGTCTAATACAGCTACAATGTTTTATAAATAATATAAACAGTAACAAGGATTACAAACAGTAAAAAAAAACCTAATATGATACTTTTTATTCATATTTTAACATTAAAACAATACTACAGTGATTCAGTACTCAACAACACAACCCCATATTTGTGTTTTTTTCTAATGTGGAACACTTAACATTTAGAAACATGTCATACACATGAAAACATTTTTTTTAGTGCTTGTGCACATACGTTTGAGTATTAACAGTGTCTACCAACCCTAAAACTGTGAAATAAGACAACCCTGTCATTTATTTTGTGGACTGCCTGGATCAGTAAACATGTGGTTCAACAAGCCACTATATTTGTCTCCCCTTCCTTTGTCACATGCTCATTAGAATATACCATCTCCCATCTGAGTAAGTTAAAGTATAGTTAAACTATAACTTTGCAAAGGTTCACCATATTTTTTCTTGCCATCCAATCATAGCAGACTGAGTTTTTTCCATATGAGGCCTTAAAGAGACAGGCACCAATATGCAGCGTTCCAGACAGACTGTGAATACAGGTTCATTCAGACAGACAGTATGAAAAAGATAAAGAGGTTAATGAAATTAAAGCATGTCAACATGTATGAAGTATGAAGCTTAAAATGAGTACAACATGTCTCCTTTAATTCTAGGTTTTGACACTAGGACCATACTGGAAAATAAAAATCGTACTCGATCTGCAGTAAAAAAAAAACTGTCCTTTCCTTGAACTCATGTATATCTTTTCTTATAAACAACACCTTAACCGTATGTGACTGGATGCTTTAGGTTGGTAGCTTGTTTAGAGGCATTCAGTACCTTCAAAAACAACTCCCCATCATAATGCAGCTGTGGATGAAAGACAACTTCCTGTATCAAGATGCAGTGGCAGACTGTTTGATTAGAGATGATGGATTCAATGTCACTGTGACCACACTCTATTTGTATATAAGTATCCGTCTGAGCCATTGTTTAAGGTTGACTGAGCCCTTTTGCAAATGAGATTATCAAACTCAAAACAATCTTTGTATGTGAGCTTTTTATTACCTCAACAAGCACGGACCATTTTGAAGTCCCCATCACTCAGTGGGTATTGTGCTTCAGTTCCCTGTACAGTGGTTTGACCAACAATCTTCATTTTCTTCAAACTGACAAAATATAAAACTTGTTTATCAAAGTTTGAGAGCTCCGCAGGGCAACACAAGGGCCTGAAGAAACAAACAGGAAACAAATTCATTTAGACTTTTGAGACCTGTGTGTGTGTGTGTGTGTGTGTGTGTGTGTGTGTGTGTGTGTGTGTGTGTGTGTGTGTGTGTGTGTGTGTGTGTGTGTGTGTGTGTGTGTGTGTGTGTGTGTGTGTGTGACATGCAGTACTTGATTAGATAAGGGAATCCTCTGAAGAAATCTTGATCCATTTAGTTCAGATCCAATCTCATCTTCATCATCCTGCCTGAAATCTCTGCATTATTACAAAATAAAGCACTTGTGTTCCTCTACTCCTCCGTTCCTCCTTTCATCACTTAAAGACACAGATGTGGATTTTTATACAGCTGCACAGGGAAATCATTAATGTTATTTTGGGAAATCTATTAGCAGAAATTGTGTGTTTTAAACTATGTTTTCATTAGTGTATAATCACTTGGAACTAAGAATATTTGTGTTTTTCATTACCTTAGAATGAGCCATTCATATCTACATAGGGAGCGTGTCCTCTTCACAGAGACCGCCACTGTACAATTTGCAACATGAGGAGTACATTTTATGTGAGTTTATATATATATTTTCACCTATTAAGTGCAGCTATATATGCACTATTTTCAAGCCATTTGAGATCATAGAACACCTGAATATCTGGACATCATTTTAGTCAACACCGACACCAGACCCAGAATCAGGAATGTTCCAGCAGAATCTCAGACCCTGCTGCGGTAAAATAAGAGTTTTTCCAAAGGGACTCTGGTGCTTGGACACACTACCGCTTTTGTCCACAAGGACCACTCAAATCAACACCAAATGAACATTCCTTGTAATAACTTTAAGTTTCATAACATAGGTAGGGAAAACATTTTGTCAAAAAAGAATAACTAATCCTGAAAGGTATTTTTGTTTTACTATGCTGGAGTAGAGTTCTCAGAATTGATGTTTAGTTGGCATATATGCAGCATTTGAATTGAAATGCAATAGTAATCTGTGATGCTTTAATTGCAAATCAAGTATCCAACAATGCCAAGTAAAATGTCTTCAATACTCTGAGTGAATATAAGGCTATTAGAAAAAGATGTACTCGATTACATAAGTTTTCTAAAGGAAATTACATCGAAGTAGTCGTAGCCGTAGCAGCATTGAATAACCCCCAATTTGACAATGTTAGAGCAAATGGCCTCTCTGCTCATTTCCTGAGCAGAGAGGCCTGGTTGCAAATCTGGTGTGGAACCTAAAATCAAAGCAGAGGCATGTTTTCAATCAGCAGTCTGGATCAGGAAGATCATCAGACCCTCAACCCCTGTCTCCAGACACTTCTCATTTCCCCCAGGCCCATTATGCGTTTCCTCTGAATTTTAGGCACACTAATCTTAGTAGAATTTGTTTGCACTTAATTGAACTTTGACCTTTTGGTAAGACAGTTTGGTTTGATAGCTGCAGTGCTGTGGAACAAAAGAATACAATGGAAAATGAAATTTGTTTGAAAACTCCAGCCTCCAGTTTGTAGAAATCCAGTAAAAAATACTAAATTCTTTATATTAACCATTAAGTGTGACAACAATAGTTTTTTGTGCCACAGCTTTAGAGCTTTAACAATAACATTTCCAACAATTTTAAGTTTTTGCTAGTGATTGAATATGTATTCAAGTAAAAGTCAGTTTTTTGTAATGTAAAACGCTGCTATACACAGTGTTTAATTCATTCAGTAGTAGTAGTAGTTTACCTGAACCACAGTGGCTGATAGGAGATATAATAAAATCTCCACATAATACATTATTGCTGTTTTAATTTTTAATGCCACTTTAATGCCAATATTTGCGTTAAATTGAAGTTTGACTAAGGTCAATATTATTGAACTACATTAATAATATGACATATCATGAAATGTTTTTCATCATTCCAGAAAAAGTACGCATTATATCGTAATAGCTCCATAAATTTCATTACAAAAATCAACTTGTAGGGTTCCGGGTAGCAAGACGACTTCTTCTCAAAGTAAGTGTTTAATAACATTTTATGGTTTGTTTGTTATAGAACTTTTTATGTTCATGGTCATGCCAAACATTTGACCCATCAGATGTTGGACTAGAACAAGGCACAGATATTTATCACATATTAAAAAATACATTTTCCATACATCTTCCAATATCACATAAAAACAAAAACAAAAGTTAAAAAAAAACATATTTCACAACATAATATGTACTTTTCTATACTTTCATATTCAAAGAAATTGTACACCGAATAGCATGGTTATATATGTGAATACAGCTTAAAAAACTGCACTTCACCTTTTAAATCTTCAGTTTTAAGACACTACTAGCTGGCATACTGTAATTAATGGAAACCAATGGCTGCCAAAAGGATGGAAACACAAAGGCATGCTCTTAAAAAAATATTTGGCAGTAATGGAAAACAAGATTTGTAACAAGGAAGGAAAATGTAATCTGGTATGATCCTTTAAAGTAACTTCATCTGCTGCTTCTGTGATGAACCTGATTTTCCAGCAGATGGCACTACAATCTTTCAAGAAACATGAAGACTGTTTCAGTTCAGAAGCATCACTGTTATAGATCATCAAATCAATAGCTGGTAAAAAGAACAACTCTTGTCAGAGACATTTAAAGTGACTCAAATTGTTTTCATGTTGTTCTCTTATGCTTTCTGAAACTTCTTGTTGCCACGGAACACACAATAGAAGAAAATAGATTAAGTACTGGGAAAGATACCTTACAGTATGGGAATATGTATAATGTGTTTGGTATTTCTAGAGAGAAGTTGGGTCTTTTTTATGCAGTCACATGTTTCTTTAGCCAGCACCAGTTGTCATTATTGGTGCTGCAGCTTAAAGGACGTTGCACCTCGTACCGAGCCACAGAATTTTATTTAAAATTCTTGACCAAATCTCAAAGCTTTCACTGCCAAATATATGACAGGGTCGAGTTTATATGATGAACTTGTTATTTATACACCCAGCAGATACATTAACATTCATTTTGTGTTGTGTTTGTGTCCACCTGATGAATATAAGTCCAATATTCAACAAACATCTGCCTCTTAAGCTGGCAAATGCCCCACTATGTTCATCAGTTAGTCGTTAGCTTTGTCTGCTGCTTGGCAGTTTAATGTACAGTGGATTTATCAGAGCCTTGTCACTGAAAGCAGCTGCCTGCTGCTGCTGTAAATCAGGCTAATGAACCAAAAACAGTTAATTTGTGGTCAGTAAAAAAAACAACAATGACCTGAAAGACATTTTAACTCCATAGAGCTAAAGGGGATCTGCTAATTCATAATTGCATCTGAGTTTGCCTCTACTTGCGACACCTCTCACATTACATATAATCTATTAAATCCCCTGACCTCCACACACTTACAGTAGTTTCTGCCTCACTACCTCCAGTATTAACAATAAAAATTGGCACTGGACGTAAATCAAGAGCTGAGGAATCGTCCAACATGATTCTCAGGGATGGGCTACATTTAATATACCAGTAACTCTTAATTAAATCTGTGGTTGTTTGTACTGTAGTTTACAGGGTGTTAGCACGCTAACATTTGCTAACTGGAAATAAACACAATGTACAGCTGTGGCTGATGGGAATGTCAATACGTTGGTGAAATTTTGACCTGATGTCATTATTGCCTTTACTCACTCTGTGACAAATAAACACAAAAACTCAAAATACTCTGCTGCAAATATTTAGTATCAAAACTATTCATACCTGCAACATTGCAACACTTTAACAACACTTTTTCAATGATATATTTGGATAGATTTTGGACAGAGGACCAACTACCAGGATGCTATTGACACAGAGCAGAGTCTGGCAGTCTGTCTAAAGTAACTTGTTGTACTGTAAGATAGTGTATTGAATTTCCTTTTAGCAAAGTGCTCCAAGTGAATTTGAGCTCCCTCTGGTAAACAGTTACACAGTGTATATGTCTCGGGCTTTTATTGTGAAAGGTAACAATGAGAGGAGTGCCTCTGATCAGTGCTGTCTTTGACATTGTTATATGATAAATAAAGGATGCAATGGAGTTCAAAAAAAAAATTGACGTGCAGATTAATTGCCCCAAAAAAATCTCCCATCAGTGTGTAAGGGCCTTTAGAGGGAAAGCCAGATACTCACTAAAGTTATTACAATTCATCCTGAGGGGAAAGTGAATTGGGGAACCAAATTTCATGACAATCCATCCAATAGTTGGTGCCGCTAGAGGAAAAGTCTTGAGATCACCAAAGACAGTAAGAGTCATCCTCTGGGGAACATGAACATCTGTTGAGATATTTCAGTCCAAAGTGATGGACAGGAGCCATTACGCTAGCATGGCTGTCAGTCTCCTGCTCGTCTCTGAAAGCCACAGATAGATGATACGAAACAGTGTCAGAGAGATCTGTAGGAGCTTTCCTCCCTTTAACACACTTGAACTCACAAATTCACCAGATGTGGGTTCACTCCCGGTCACTGCGCTCTGCTTTGCATCAGAATCCAGCCGAGGCAGAATTTAATCAAGTCACCTTCCATATTTCTCATAGCCAGAAAATTAAAAAGGGATCAAATATGTCATAGAAAATTGTAGAACGGCAGTGAGCCTCACCTCCGCCACCTCTTCCCCTCCTCCCCGTGTGCTCCATCCATTTCCCCGGTAACTTACACCCCTCAGTGGCAATGTGATTTTGTCAGTAATGTGTTTCTATTGCTCTTCCAGAGATACCGCTGGGTATCTCTGCTCCGCTGTATGGAGAGCTCTGAGGGCTTTGGAGAGCCTCATTTACCTCCATAATCTTTCACAGTCATCGACGTGCCACAGCGTAATGCACTCATGCACACGCCATAGAGAGGTGGAATAAGTCTAAACACCCAAAAAAAAGATTCAGTGTCTATGGCTGAGTTGAGGGTGAATTAACATAGTGAAGACGCTGCGTTATGCAAATGTGTTATGGTTCCTCTCTGACAGTGCCGGTAAATTGGATGATGTTTTATGATGATGTAAGAGTGAGTTAAGGCACGACGGATCGGTGCGTTTTAATACCTCTTTGATATGCGTATTCCTCCCAGAGCGAGGCCCCAACTCCCTGACTCGTCTCCGCTCCGAGATGCCGAATTTCACCGCTTTGCCTTCGTGACGCTTCCCACAACTTGTTAGGATTCTTGGCGTTCAGGCTCAGAGAGTCAATAAGACAATAAAACAGTGTTGGATTAGTCTGCGGATGAACAGAGGACGAGGCCGACTGTAGGAGCTGAGAGCGTTAAACCTTACTAAGGGGATAAAAGGATTGCAGATGTGTTTTGGCTGCTGAGTGGCTCACCCGGCAGTCGTTTTATTTAGTTAAAAGTAAAAAAAAAGATGGGAGTTTTGGTGAGTTTTGCACTCATGAGGAGAAGTAAGGATAAACGGATCATGAGGAAGGTCAGAAGCTTGGAAATAAACAAGAATTAATCCTGTTACAGCGGCTAAGGATGAGTGAAATAAGGGAGTCAGAGTAATGCAGTAATACACACACATATACACAACACACACAGGGCGGCGGCCTTGGCTTTGTTCTGAAGCTCTTAGCCGTTTGTCTAGTGTTACACAGGCTCCATTTACTCCTGATTGCCTGTGACTGGTGACCTCTGAACCCAATCCACACAGGTGCTGCAGGACGAACCATCAATACTGGCAGCAGGTTGTTTTTGCCTCTGAGCTGCTGGATAAATGATGCCCTTGGTGGACACACACTCAGTTCAAAAGAGAAACACAATCACACGAGCTCAGACAAAGACGGAGAGAAAATCTTGTACCTGCGGTTTTGTAAGTTTTAGTGCATTTACTGCAAATTACATCTGCAACTTAAGGTTTGGCGAACCACGCTGCTGTGTTTAAGAAATTTGGATTTTGTGATTTTTTTATTCATTTTCATCTCACATAAAAAGCTCTTATTACACTTTTCAAAATCAATCAGCACTTAAACGGCATTACCACAATAATGAATGCCAACTTGATGAAGAGTCCAAACATACAAAAACGTTTGTATTTTTCTTCTGACTTTTCTTTATATTGTACTTTACTTTTTATCTCTTCAGGCCTCTAAAAGTTAACAAAATCCAAAAAAAAACTGGAATAACAATATTTGGTGCAACTACTCATAATGCATTGACATATGCAACATGCATAGATGCTTAATCTATTTAATGATTCATAAAGTTAACATGACACATTACAAAACTTATGATCACACTTTTTCCTTTAAGTGTTTTTTTATGCGTCCTAGTTTATTTCTGGTTTTTAAGTCTTAAAAATGACAAATAAAGAAGATGCTAAAACGTTCCCACAGTATGTGTGCGTTGAAGACAGAGAAATGCAAACGAGATGCAGATAGACTGTAAAAGACATCGGCATGCACACCCATAAACTGTACTGTGCCGCACACACACACACACACACACACACACACACACACACACACACACACACACACACACACACACACACACACACACACACACACGCACTCATACACACTCTCACACACACTCACATTCTGTTCAGGGTGATGAATTGTGGATTCGTGGCAGGAGGCCTTGATTTTGGGACATCATCCAATATCAGGCCTTGGGGAAAAGACGAGACGATACACACTCATATATATATATATATATATATATATATATATATATATATATATATATATATATACACACACACGCACACACCCCAACCACCCAACACCTCCCTTCCTCCTCCATCCTCCTCCCCCTTCCATCCACCCCTTCCCTCCCTATTGTCTGAAGCCCTTGTTACAGATACAGCAGATTTAGTTAAGGGGGGGCAGGCACCCAGGGACGGCACACATACTGCCCCCGTTTCTCTCCCTCCCCCCTGACCCGGCCTCCCATCACACAGCGAGTAAATGTATTCATCTCATCCTCTCCGGCCAGAGAGGTCACAGCCTTATCTCGCCCTCTGCTGTAGCGCTGTCAGCCAACCGGCCGCAAACCATAACTTCTAACAGCAAGCAAGAGCGCCGTGCGGTCGCAGGCCAGCGTGGAAGACATGTAGGGCAGTGACGAAGGGGGTGGGAGGGTGCGGGTAAGACGAACAAAGAGAAGGAAGGACAGGGGAAGAAAAGAAGGAGAGAGGGGAGAGGAAAAGAGAGAGGAGAGGGGTGTGTCGAAGGTGAAAAGGATGGAGCATGAAAAATGAAAAGTGTCCATAAAAGACCAATAAAGAAAGGAGGAACGTTTTAAGCCAACGCTGGAAAAAATCATTTTAGCAGCTATTTAGACTATTAATGAGTCCCATAAAGAATCTAACGTATCAATCAATATTTCTCTGAATATCATGTAGGGATTATCCTTTTTCTGTCTCAGGTAAAAGAGGAACCATGAGCAGTGTTTTAATAGTACCGGAATATATCATTGAGATAAAATCAAGTGCCGCAGATATTTGAAAGTCACTTTAAGGATTGCAGAGAATTCAAACTTTCTAAACAGGTAGAATCCAGCTGTACTCTAGGTATTTACTGATATGACTTCACATAGCCAGGTCCTGTACACACTACATACTGGCTTTGTGTATTTGCACGGAAAGCCCCACATTCAGGGCTCCTTGAACTATTCACTAAATGATTTGCACTTCTTTCAGGTTTGCTAAAATCTTTAAGAACACTGAAACACTGATGCTCAATTGGGATTTTTTTTAGTTTGGCACATAAAAAAAAACTATTTGATCTTTAAAGTCAGTAGAGAACACGCATTTTACAATGCTGCCACTAGACGTTACTAAAGAGCCATATTGAGTTTTAAAGATACTGACATTTCTAGGGAAATTCCGTAAACAAGAGAAATTGAAGCACATGGAGTTTTTCTTTGAATTAACATTCTTGAAGTCTCATGGACTTGATAAAATGGATGCGATTTTCAGCGAATTTAAAGAGAAATGAGGATTGTATGGAGGGGGGGAGGGGAGTGAGGGTGGGAGACAGTGGGGGTGCCGGTGGTGGAGGTATTTCATGCAGCGTCGCTCCCCTTGGACGGGAAGTGTTTTACAATGCAGCCGTCAGATGTAGAGGAAGCCACTTCCACCAGAGTCCAGTTAATTAACCACATCAGTTTCTTAATGTGATCAGTTTTAATTAAAACGGAATTTAATCGGGAGTAGTAACAGGAGGGTAGCGGCGGTGACAGTCGGGGGGGGGGATTGGGTGTGGGGGTGTGGGGGAGGGGTGTGAGGAGGTTACGCCACAGTAGGCAGGTTGCTTAAACGTGTGTGTGTGTGTGTGTGCATGTTTGTGTGTGTGTGTGTGTGTGTGTGTGTGTGTGCATGTTTGTGTGTGTGCGCCGCAGCAGCCACCGCTTTCCCTCACTTCAGATTTGTGGGCGTCTAATTAATATGGATGGAGCATTAAGCCTTTTGGACTCTGGTGCCTCTCATTTCATGACTATTAATGATTTTAATGAACTGGGCTAATAAGGCCGTTTTTCTCTGCTGAGCTCTGGAAGGGGCTATCCGACACATGCCAGGGTCAGGAGGACGGGCTCCCCCCCGGCCTCCACATGGGAAATTAAAACAGCACTCACAAACCCATTAACGCTGCATCGTCCGTGCGTTCATCAGACGCTCAAACACTGAGGGCACCGTGTGAAGCTCGCTGTTTATCACGAAGGAGGACAGAGGAGGTGGGTCACATGGTGCTGCTGTCTGGAATAGGAATGAGCGGGGAAAGAAACCAAAGGCTCTTTTCAGACTTCGTATATGTAACGATTCTTATGCATGGAACAATTTTAAGATTTGGGGCTATTTACCCTCATAAAGTGACTTATTTCACACTATTGGAAAGACAACATCCAAAACACGCATTTAGGCGTTTATTTTACTACTTTGTCTGTGCACATTTCTAGATTCCTCCTAAAGTCACCAAATGTTAGCATAAGTTGATGCCTCATTTGCAAATAAATCGTTGTAATGTGAGTAATCAACGCGGGAAGTTTCATGATAAAATCTCCACGTCAGTAGCATTTAAACTCATTCATTCATTCCTATCTATATTCTGAAGGTGTTAACAAAGGGCATTGTTCATATGTCATTCATAGCCTGATTTATGCAACATTTTGTTCCTAAAAACATGGCAAAAATGGCCAATTTGTTTCATGGCTGCTGACAGTATTTTCTGATTTATGTAGTGATACAAAGACATAATCCAAAACTCCTTCTCTTAAAACCTTTGACTCTAATATGTCAACAAAATGAAATATCTAATACAATAATGCTTCATTTGCATATTTAAAACAATTCAGAAAACTGTCTTAATGTAAGAAACCAACTGGGAAAGTTTCATGGTGATATCTATTATACTATGACTATTATATATTTTTACCCCATTCACCCGTGTGTCCCCTTTAGCTATCAGTGTGCATATTCCACCTCGAGATGCTGCACATGAATAAATTCAAACTTGTGCTGAGTTGAAAGTGTTATGGAAATTTTACTGGGTCAGACCTTCATGGATGTTTTTAAGATTTTTGATTTCAAGTAAGACTTTCACATAAAAGTGACTCGGGTGCTCCTCCTGCTATGACACTAAACAAAGTAAAACTGAAGGCAAATTCATGAAGTCAAGTGAAACCTCTGCTTAGAATTCTCAATAAACTCCAGATAGAAACACAATCTGATAATAATGACAAGCCATTTATACTTGAGCAGGGGAAAGAAACCTTGACGCATGAGGATTTTCTTTTTCTTTTCTTCCAGTCAGTGATTCCACTCTGGAGAGCTTTTGTCCTCTCCTGCAGGAATAAAAGTCTAAATCTCATTTTAGTCCATTGAATCAACTCGGAGACAATGAAACACGATAGAGCAGGCGGTGCTGCAGTGGCGGCTTCGGATAAAATAGGAAACGCTGCGTTGTGTGATTGAAGAGTCCGTTCTGTTCATAGCCAATATTGAGGTGACTTATTTTCTTCTTTCATGTCTGCAATAATGACGTGAGAAGCTGTGCCGACTTTCATCATCAACTTCAAGGTCCCAGTTTAAAAAAAAGGCACTGGAATTGTTTCGCGTGCATGAAACCTTTGCTGCCATTTCACACCGAACACCATCCCTGACTGCTGCTCTTTACAACTCCTTCTACGCCACACTGGGCCTAAAAAAAATTCTCCCCCTCACGCTGTGGCAACAAACAACGCCGTTATACTGGAGCCCACCAATCACAGCTCGGCCTAAACTGAGTGAAGATCAAGCACATCCTTGACTCCATCTTCCTCCTCCGACTTCCCTCGCCCCACTCCACTCAACCACAGGGTCACATGATGGCAGAGTTGCTGGCCTTGTGCAAGGAAATTTACAGCCGGATGCCACCATCCGTTATGTAGCAAACGCATTACGTTAGGGCTCCTTCACCTTCTTGAACGCGCTGCTTTGTATTGTAAATGTGCCATTAGCATTCATGAAGGTATTTACATGCATTCACAAGCCACGCTGCTGGTATTTATATCGCACGCTGCACACAGCAAAAGTTATGGCGTTCTCACAAGTTATGATGGCTCTCCTTAAAGGGACAATACACCAGATAATTCTCTGGCAATGTGTGAAAAAGAGGAGGAGTGAACTTTGCATTTCTGCAATTCCCTTTTTTTCTGTTGTAAAGTAAGTGCATTTAGTCTGATACTGTATTTTATTACAATTTTGAGGTACTTAACTTGAGCATTTTTCAATGTGTGTTGCTTTAAACTTCTTCCCAGTAGTCAAGACCACCTAAACCGAGACCAGACCAGTGCGAGCCCCACACTGCATGACACACATTAAATGTGGTGCATTGCAAACCATAAGCAGTCCTTAAATTATTCTGAAAGATCCACATTCCCATAAAACACCCACCAAAAGAAATCATTAACCTCTTTTATTGACACATATGTGTGTATGTATAAGTTTACCATGATAATAAATGTAATTTTTTAGTGACATTCCCACAGTTGTGTTCTTGACCGTTGAAACGAAAACATGAAATGCACTAAAGGAAAGCGCTGCTGTTTTTGGTCTTGTTTTGGTCTTGTCTTTTTGTGTTGCAAATGGACTACAACTGCATTTGGTTGTGCATCCCTGTGCTGCATAATGATAATAAATAATCCTTGAATCATTTGTTGTATCGTAGATTGTCTTGCTGCGTATCGAGTAAAGCATAATCGCTGTATCTTAATACCATCGGTAACACAGAGTAGAGGAGGCCTTAACGAAGGTGTCGTGAGACTTTATTTGTGACTTTAACCTCAGCGAGTATCCACGTTTTTTTCCCCGTAAATTAACAACTTTAATCTTGTAAATATTTAGTTATTTTTCTCTGAATATTAAGCACACCTGCTCCTAATTACCTAATGATCTTCTCAGTAAAGCCTACATACCTGGCACTCAGCCATAGCTTTGTTTGTTGCATTCCCTTTTGGATTTCGTTGCTTGTTGATGACCTCTCTTCTGTTTTTGAACCAAATTAAAAAAAACTTACTTATGTTGTGTCTATAAATCCGTACTCTGTTACAGAAAATAATGAAGGTGGATGATAAGTATGTTTACATTTTCTTTTAAGAATTACATGCCTTGATGGGTTAGTTTTTTTGGGGTAACTGTGTGACTTTGTTGTAAACAGTAAATCTGGATTCACCAAAGTCACACAATTACATAAAATAAACTAACCATAGACACAGCGGTTCTGTTCTGAGAGGTAAAAATCCTCTTTGTCAATGGAGCGCTGTGGCTTTGAAGAGATTAAACATAACGTCTTCAGTTCCCCGTCGGAGAGGAGTGTCTGACAGCAAGGTAAAGCAGTGAAAATATAATTTTAAATAAAATGTAGACTTAAACTGATATTGATGTTTTAGGTGGTTAAAATTTGTTTTGCTGCTGCCCCCGTCCACAGGAGGTCATTGCTTTTTTTCCTGCAGGAACTCATTTCTGCTTCTCCAAACAGCAAACGTGCAGGCCGTGATCTACTGTAACTTATACCATGACTATTGAAAAGGATCCCAAACAACCCCACGTCAGAAAATCGTAACCATCCCTTTAATAAATAATTTTCCTGATCATGTAGAATCTAAGCCGATATGTACAAATGACAGGAGAGTACACAGAATGTACAGTTTGATATCAAGCAGCCTTATAGCAGTTATGATTCAATGAAACATTTTAGTTTAGTAGATATTCATGTGATGTTTCAGACTGTTTGAGACTGAAGTCTAAAGTTTACGCGACTGTACTCTCCAAACCTCACTCGTTAAACACGTGAGTCTTTCCACAGGATTTTAAAATGTCTGTTTCCGACTTGAATGTGAACGAGGTCAAACGTTGGACAATTAACATCAAAAACTCAACACTTTACAATATTACAACCATCTGACGCCGCTGAACTCTCAAATCTGTACATCACAGAGACTGAATGAGCATAATTATAGTCCTGAAACATTAGATTAATGACTGTGGCCCATTGGCATTTAGCTGGATGCTCCTCTGTATTCTGGAGACGTGCCTCCTCTCCTCAAGGCCTTTAGTGGCTGATATTCTGCTCGGCTCTTGATGGGTGAGGAAGCAGAGCTAATATGACCGTGGTAGCTTTTACTGCCACATCTATTACAGACGCTAACTATCTAATTTGTCCTCCTGACCAAACAACAATGGCGGCTGGCTGAGGGTTTTTGCAGGTCCGGCTGCTGCAGAGGCGGACAGCAGTCAAGGATCGTCTAAGTACAAGAATGAGTATTTCATTTGGTCATTACTGTGTCCCCTCACTGACACAGTCATTATTTTCCGTCACCATTAAAGGCTTATTGCCTCTTTTTTAATTAAGCAAGTTTCTTAATTAGACGTGCAGCATTCAGACCTACAAACGGCCTGTCGAGGTAATGAAGTAAAGGCCTAGGTTTATGGAGGGAGAATGTGTGTGTGTGTGTGTGTGTGTGTGTGTGTGTGTGTGTGTGTGTGTGTGTGTGTGTGTGTGTGTGTGTGTGTGTGTGTGTGTGTGTGTTGGGGGGATGGCGGGTTCCTGCTGCAGAGAGTGATGGTGTTTGTTCGCTTATTGTGTTGCTGAGTGATGAATGCGTTTTGCGAGGCGAATAGAGCCCCAAAAAAATAAAAGGAAGCTTGGCCACAAGGCAAATAGTTTCTTCATATTAGTCACCATTGACATCCTATTTTAGGGCGGCTTGATCTAGTTAGTGCTACTGCTGCACTCAGACATTTGGCTGCCAAACATGAGCCTCATCTCTGCGAGGCATCACACGCCGCCTCGCCTCGAGGACGTGCCCTGAACGGCAACAACCCCCGCCGCAAATGGAAGGACAGAACCTGTACGTTTCTGCGAGACGTTTTTTGTGCGCTTGCATCTTTTAGCAGGGTAATTCACGGTGCGTGCGTCAATACATCATAGGCCTCTCTAAATTGAGCTTTGAAACACAAAGGGAAGGGCAAACAAGATGGACACAGAAATCAATCTCCCACCTGATAACACAGAGTGAACGCACATGCTGCCGCTCAGAGGATTGACAAGGAGACGGCGTGCGGCAGTATCTGCCTATCTGCCTGTGATGTCCTCCGAAAACAATCGTCTCTGACACGCCGTACACGAGGCGGGCTCAGATAAGGCTATTTAGTCCTGACCAAGCCTGAAAGAATACCATACATGAATTGCCTCACAGAAATTGAAAGAAGAAAAAAGAAGAAAAGACAATCAATGTGGACGTTTGAGAGACAATATGTCACGCTGAAAACCAAATCAGCAAATAATAAGACCACATATTCTCAGAGTATTTTTCTTTTTCTTTCGGCAGCAATGGTGCACTTTAAAAAAAAAAAAAAAAGCTTTTAAACTCAGATTAAACAAAGGAAAAGTCCAAAGCATTTGTCTCTGTTGGTGAGAGAGAGAAGGGGTGGCATGGTGATAGAACTGTGGCCATGTTTCTGTTGCTGTTGTGCAGACTTCATTTCAGCCCTGCCTCTGAGCACTATTGATCTGAAGCACATTAGTTCTGCACTGGGGGACTAAACAAGGCCTACAGAGCTCTGCCACAATCACGCAGCAGGCTAAAGATAGGCTTTTGACCGGGGACCTCTGCAGAAAAGACTGGAGCTCAGGCACAAACACATGCAGGTCTGCTTTGAGAACTGGTTTAAAAAAAAAATGTGATGTTGCTTTATACATAACAAAAGACTTCAGAGATGGGGACTCTACTCTTTAGTGTACAACTGCATCTTTTATAGTGCAGGTAACATGAACTTTCTTAAAACTTTCTTTGACTGCATATAAAGCAACTGCAGCGACTAATAATCATTACCACTATCAATAAATCCCAGAGTTGTGTCTTCAAATTGCGTGATCCGACTAACCAACAGTCCAAAATGTGGAGGCTGCAATGTGCAATGTGTAAGATTTAGTCAGAAAGATTTAGTCAGTGTAAGATTTAATCAGAAATGATAACATTTTCGCCTCAGAAATGTTGTACTTTCACAGAGAAAAAACTGTTAAAGCCCTTGTAGGTCGAAATGTTGCGTCAATATTTCGTTTTTTTTGTGTGGACAACCCTTTTCTTTGAAGTTTTTTTCTCCTGAACCTTCAGCTGGGGTTGCTCTCTATCCTTCTCCCTATCATTGACAAAAACTACAGAAATACGATTTTTTACTTTAGCCACATTCTGCATCATCTACACTATCGCTGCCATGCCTTGTTCACATGTCAGTGCCTCTGATCTAATGGTAGTCTGAATGTCACAGGTTTTGTTGGGAGCTCTTCACTGTATGCAGAGACTCTCCAGGCTGGATGCTTGAACTCAGCCTCGGATTTTTTAAGGTACGGATGCCTTCCAGAACCAGATTTCCCAAGTGTCCCTGGAGAGAGACCTGACAGAGAAAAGCCATAAGACAAGCTTCAAAGGACACACCGAGATTGCCTGCCTCTCCTCCACCACATCATCCTTTCTCCCCCTTCCTCCCCACTCCTGCTGGTACATTTGCAAGCCATTCCCTTGAGGGGGCTACAAGATTGCCTCCATTTGGATGGACTGTCAGCGGCCAGGGGGCTCTTCTCCCCAGACGGCCCCAGCCCCGTGCCCACATCTCTCTGATTTTTTTCCTCACCAGCTCCTGCCCCAGGCCTCCAGCCTCGCTGTGTGCCATCTGTGCCCAGCGGAAACCCCGGACTCTCTGGGTAATCTTCCTGCCGGAGCCCCTTTGATCAGAGTCGATACATATCAGACGTGGCCACGGGGAGGCCTGCTGCATTGAGCGGCCACCCCAGAGAACCAGCGAGACAGTTGGCGGTAACAGAGAGGAACAAGAGCTGAGATTACATGGAGCTATTATCTAACTCGGAAGAAAAGCCCAGGTCAGCACATTTAACACATTGGAAACATATTTACATTTGAAATGAGAGACGTAGACCTTTTATATAAAACTCACTGCATGAAAATCAAGTCATGTAAATGATTCTTCTAGTTACAGCTTCATTTATTTCTAAAATATGTAAATATGTATAATACCATGAACCAATTGAGAAGAAGGCACTATGTTGTTGCTGCAAGGCTCAGAGAGAGGTGCCCAAAATTACAACACTGATTGCATTGGCCAATCATCATTGACAATGATGATTGGCCAATTCAAGGATCCGTCTCATTTACTGATCCTATGCTTCTCAAGCTTTCTGTTCCTGAACTGTGCAGGAGCTAGGGGGCAGATTTACCTCTCATGGATTATTCTTTAAAACAATTCATCTCTGATTTTCTCACGGAAGTAAGAAAAGCAGGCTTTTCATTTCGAGACGAGATTCGCAGATTTTCTAGACTGATATGTCGCTAGCAAAATTTTATTGGGTGCAGCTCAATCTCTAAACCTGATTAATGAATGACAAAAACAGGAAGCTATTGTTAAGATGCTTAGAGTACAGTCACTATCATTCTTCATCCTTTGTTTTGCAACAATCTTGGATTCTAAGCTATTTTTCTAATTGCAGAACTAGCTTAAATTCTTCATCTCTGTCTTATTTTATTTTTTGTAAAGGACTTTACGCTGGGAGAAAAACGGTGGCTTTGAGAGCTCAAACAACCCTCTTTCGGCTTTTGCCGGGAAATCCAAACTTTCCAGACTTAAACGACGGACCAAAGTGTGTAAACATGATTGACACAACATGACGTCATTTTTTTAAAAGTGCATATCTGATGGAAAATGCAAAGGCTTTTTGTCTGTGACATGATTGCATTCTCACTTTTCCTATGTTATTTCTTTAGTTATCTGCAGAGTTATCAGCAGCTCGTTATGGGTGGCAGACATCCTCTTTACAGCAGCTTCTCTCTCTCTGTCAACAGTGTTGGAAATGTTGTTGGAGATGATCACAGGACTGGAGAGGATTTGGTTAGAGGAGAAGAGGCAGTGCAGATGCCAAAATACTGCATATGATCTTCAGTCTCACTCCTTTTTCATGCATCTTAAATTTTCCCCTCCGAGGAACCACAAAAAAAAAGGGGAAGGAGATCCAGGCTTGTGTTTGTTTTACACTCTCACACTCAAAGGGAAATATTCATTAGGTCCTTCCTCTGAAATAGAAAAGCTGAGAGGGATGAGGAGAGCAGGGAGACGGAGAGATAGACAGGAGGAGAGGAAATAAGAGTTTGTGTGTCTCCACATGTGAGTGTTTATCTGCCTGCACATTCCTCAGTTACCAAACATGATGAGAAAACATCAGTATGCTGGCAAATAATGGCCGTATTATGAAGCAGCAGGCAACATTAGGGCATAAAGTGTACTATATCTGGGCTGGGTGGGTGCATTAGTTGGTAAGTAATGCACGCCCTGAGCACTGGCAGGCTTTCTAGTGATGTAATATGAGAACCAAATGAGAGTTATAATCACTATGCGGACCGAGGGAGGAGAAATGCATCACCATCACCGATGGATGCCTCCGATTTACAATCGCTCATTCTGACAAATGGAGAATCATTTACAAGTCCCCCCGCTGTTCCTCATCCAAAGGGGTCAACGTGACTTATCTGGAAGGAAAATAGATGGAGCGGATTATTTTGCATTAAAATTGTCCTTGTTTAGGTGGTGGCTCAGTGATTCAGTGGATGAAACAGTTTAGGTTCGGTCTCCTGCTGAGGGAAGGATGAGGCTTTATTCCCAAGGGTATGGAGGCTCTGTAGATAAGAAATGGTTAACTGCTCGTAGTCTCTGTCAACAAAGTCATCCAAGGCCGCATTGAAGGAATACTTCCACCACATAATAACCGTTTGTTTATCAATTACTCACCGCGTGTTACCTTGAATTCTTGAAGAAAACTTTGTCTTTCTTGCCTTTGCGGTAAATGGAGAATCCAAAAACAGACAAAAGTAGTGAAGTAAATCGTTGATGAAACAAAGTAAATGGAGTCAAGGTTTAACAACAGCAAAACTATGTCAATTAATTAGTTTGATTGATTGTTAATGTGCAATTCATCATGCTCTGCAGCTATAATTTTAATGCAAGTTTGGTGTAAAGATTACTTTCTTATCATCTTCTTGACATTACTTAGCATGTAGCATTCAGAGTACAAACAAGACTGAAAAAGAAATGCAAGCGTCTGTGAGGCTGTACTTTGAGCTAAAGGCTAACAGTCATAATGCTAATATGCTGAGATTTAGCAAGTAGAATGTTTACCATCTTCACCATCATAGTTTAACGTATAAGTATGCTAACAGTTGCTTATTAGCACTAAACATAACGTATAGCATACGCTGATAAGACTGGGATCAGTTTGGAAGGTGTTTGGTCTTAAAGCAACAAATTAAATACAAGTTTTGACCTGATGGCTCATAAAAGACTAAAATGAGTCATCATGAAGTGTCTGTAAAGATTTTCATGGCTCTACATGGTGTAGTAAAATATCGGCCGTCGTATTTTGGCACCTAGAACCTTAACGCTAGCCTCGATCAAAAAGTCAAAAACCCATCTAACCCTCAATACAAACAAACGGGTGAATACAATGAATCCATCACAGCTTTTTTTCCCGATGAACAAATGGCTTTTTTTCTGGTCTGTTGGGGGAAGTGACTTCACCACAATAGCCAAGGACACTAGACTGAGTGAGGTAGACTGACAGATCAAGTTTTTTTTGTAGCAGACTATCACCTTGAAAAAATAAATCATTGACGGAGTGATTGTCCGCCTCTTTCTTTGTGGACAATGAGGCGGATGGAGTGTCACAACCGCTGGAGTTCCTGAGACATGTTTTCAGATCAGAGGAGAAGGGAGAAAACAGACATGTCTCAATAACAGAAGAAGACTCTGTCCGTCTCTCTGGTAAAGTCTGAAAGCTGTGACCCCCAAACGTCTCAGGAGACGAGCTGGTCACCTTTGGTCATCATCGTCTCACGTCAGCTTCATCGATACGTTTTCAGTGATCGCCATCACCGTCTTCACCCTAAGCTACTCCTCAATCTCTCAAAGGCCACCTCCTCCCCAGCCCCCCCAAAATCCCATCCACATCATCCTTCAATCTTCATCCTCCTGCTCCCCCGGCTTATCGATTTTCTATTTTCCCTTTTCTCCCTCTCCTCCTCCCCCCCAGCTCTCTCCATCTTCTCAAACACGCTTCCTACAGTGCAGCCTGTCTCTCTGAGGTTTTTTTTTTCTCCGTCTCTTCCCTCCTCTCTCATTCACTCTCTTACTCAATCTGGTCAGAGTTTCTCCTCTTTGACAAGGTCGAAGCCCCAGCCGTGCTTGGAGCTGCTTAAGGTTCGTAAATGGAGATGTAATGTAATATAGTGGTCGGGTAATAGAATCTATGAGGGCTGGGTCTGATCTTGTTAGAGAGGGCCGGCCTGGAACGGCTCCGTCGGGATCCTGAGGCATCAGCGGTCTGGATGGAGGCTTTGTTCAAGATTTTTCACACCAAGATGTGTTGAGAAACTATCAGAACGGTGGAATTTAGTCATTGCTACGGTGTGATATTTGATTGAGGGGTTAAATTCAAAGACCAAGTACTTTATTCCAAGTTCAGGCTAGGTGGATTCAGTCTCTTTGTTCACTCAAAAAGTTTGACATTATAAACTGTTTAAACTTCTTCAAACTGGTGACAAAGGCCTTCAAAAGAATCGAGGGGTATTTAAACCAACATGATCTCTCAGAAATTTGTGAAATGATCACATCGTCTTAACAGCGCATTAAGTGTATGTGATACAATTATTTGCCGACACCTGTGGAAAGCATTTCATATTAGGTTTAAGTAATTTACACACCAAAGGCTGACAAAAATGTGTGATACTAGTCTGCAATTATTATATGTTTATGGATTTTATTGTGAATGGTAAGAATGTAAGGGGTGGATCTGCTATGCGCTGCCTTTGTCAAAGTTGAAAGGAGTAATAAAGTTTGGCGTATTGGTTCAGACTACAGAGTCCCCCAGTTTGTGGTTTTATAAAAACCCTCACTGCAAGATTGGTTGATGCCTACATAATAGAAGATTCTGTTCTTTGAAAGTTTGCATAGAAAACATTTCTAAAAAGTATATTGATGTGTGGAAAAAGAAAAGAAAAAGGAAATGTTTTGTAAAGGCCCTTAGGCTAGGTTTAGGGGGAAAATGACTTGGAAATGATTGTGTCCACAATGAGAAAGGAAGAAGAAAGAAAGTAATTATTGATTTTCCATTGGCTTTATTTCTGTGGTTTTCGGCACAGAGATTTAACCTATTGTGTGCCTCCACCACATTATTTGCTTTAAAGAGGTTGAGGTCATTTCCATACAAATATATTACGATCTAAAATAGATATTATATTAAAAAACTACTACTTTAAGTATTACAATTACCATACAATTTCTATTACACATAGCAATGAAAAATGTTGTTTGTATCGCTCAAATATGGTTATAAAGGAGTTGATATGTACTGAGACTGAAGAATGTACTGATGGATTTAAAATCTAACAGCTTGAAGAGTATACTTCACTGCAATATTTTTGATAAAAATGATAATAACTGAAATTAAAAAACACCATCCAGCATATCAATAAGCTTTCAGTCTACTCAGAAAAATGTTTCCTTGAACAAACATTTCACTCAGGAGTTGATGGGAGCTGAAACCGAGCTAATTAGAGTATACACGCCTGCATGTAAACTGGAAAATTATTCATTAGCCATGATAACAGCTTAGTAGGAATATTGTCGGAATGAGGGCTCAAAAACTGAATATTTAGTGCATGTAGACACAGTACTGTCAATTACAATATTGTTTCCTCAGTTCTAACAATCGTTGTCTGCTTTGACTCTTTGATTCCTCTCCTGCCGAGCTGATCTGAGTTCCCCCCGTTGTTCCTCAGTCACCTCATCAATACCTGCCTGCACACCTGTACCTCATTCCCTCTAATCAGCTCCTCCGAAGTCATTCACTCATTCACAACTCCCTACTCACAATCCAGGGAGTTCTATGTAGCGGAATACATTGAAGAATATATAATGTGCTCAATGTGAAAAAGAAAAAATACATTTCGGACTCTACTCGGGTCATTTTTTCTGTGTCCCGTTAATTACGTCACTGCTTCAGTGCAATTAAAACATGCCTCTTAGCGAAAATACTCAGTGATGCTTAGAAATTTTCCAAATGATTAAATACCAAGAACTCTGTGGCCGTTTGTGTTGTGATGCGCTGCTCTGCTCAGTTTAAATATATGTAGATATAGATAGATATAGATATATCTAGACAGAGATATATAGATATATGCCACAACTCATGGATTTGTCTCAATGGCGTTGCTCTGTCTCCGCTTCTGCGTCTGCAATCTTCCATCAGCGCAATGCATGATGGTATATATTGCTCGGTTAGTTACCATCGGTTTTACACTACTTTTCATTATGCATTGTGGGATTCTTTGAGTTCACTATATAGGGTATAATAGTTCCCACCATACATGCAGAGAGCACTACAAAATGGGAAAACTAGTAATGACTTATTTTGGACACAGCCAATGTTTTATCTTACTCGCTCCTCTGCTTCTGCAACCCCTTTAGCTCTTCATTACTCTCACAATATTGGATCCCATCACACTGGAATGACTTTCTAATTCAGCATTTAATCATGAACGTCTTCATAACACATGAATTTTGATGCTCTTTCTCTTTTTCTTTTCTCTGTCATCATATTGTTTAGAAAATGTGTGCTGACCGGATTGCCTCAACGACTCCTTTTGATCATAAAGTATACTTCACATCTTCATTTGTGTTGCACAACTACCTTTATGCATATCTTCATTTGCTCACTTACAGTACACTATTCACACCAAATATCCCATATCTAAACAATTTAGACCCAATTATTTTCTTTTTTATCTTGGATATGATAGGATATAAATCCACCTGCAAAACATCTCACAGAACATTCATTCACAGAGAAAATATGAATATAAACGTATATGACATGGGACCTTTGCGTAGAGCACTAATGTCTTTAAAAGCTGCTGGTTCAGAGAAATATTTTTAGTACATTCCTCCGTCAAATTAACGGTAACCAACGGATATCCATCACAATGGCTGAATAGTATTTGTAGAGTATATATTCATCAAAAGGAATTATTTTGCCTGACACTTTGGAGAAAAAGTTCTCAAGGTTTTTGATTAAACCAACGTGTTCGGACTACGAAGATGCCAGCAGTCGGTTCAGCAGCATCCACAAAATAAAGCTCTAGGTTTTCTTCCCCTCCTCCTCAGCCCTGTAGCCTTGTTAAACCAGTGTCCCGTCCCAGGATGGATCGCTGCTAGTTCCTCTGCCCCATCAGTGGTGACCTTCAGCGGGACTCTGATGCAGAGGGATATCACCCAGTTTGGCAGAACCAGACAGGCCACCGCTAAGGCAAGGACGCAACCGCCGCAGATCTATCACCCAAACAAACGGCCACTTCCTCGTGGAGCGACGCAGGAATACATCAAACTCCGACATAGCAGCAGGTCACTGCTGCAGGTGTCCTGCCCCCCTACTCTTTCTTTACACAGTAAACTAAAGCTTGGCAATCTAAAATAGTGTGAAGTAAGATGAGGATGAAGTTTGCAACTGGGTGGAAGTTTGCAACCTTAGACAAGACTTTCCTGAACCTAAAACTTAAACCTTTACATTCTTCAATTTGACCATTATCAATGTTGAAAAAAAGATTCCTTAAAGCTATAAGACACACACAATCTTGAATTTTCAAATTCTATAATATTGTTGGTGTCCATGTTCTCAACTAAAAATGCAAAGTATAATGACAGTTGCATGACTAACGGATGCATCTAAAAGTTTAGAACCCTGCTAACGTACAGTTTGGCTTTAGCTCAGGATTCTGCAGGGAGAACTAACACTGCATTAACAAACACATATTGGTTAAATCAACATAACAGAAAGTGTATGATTAAAATGGCTGTTTTGTACACCTTTTAATGCAAAACTTTGAATTGGCATTAAAATACGTTTTTTTTAAACATTATTTAAGTTACGGACATAAATTAAAATAAGTGAATACGTTAAATATACATATATGATCAGATTTGTAGAATGTAGACATTGCGATGTTCGTTCGAGGGACTAAATTCAAAGACTAAGTACTTTATTTCATGTTCAGGCTGATGGTGCGTTCAGTTAACTCAAAACGTTTGACATTTTCAAATGTTTTAGCTGTTAAATCTTCTTCAAACAGTTGAGAACTTGATGTGTTGAAACATTTGGGTGATTTTTTTAAGCCTACAGTTAAACTATTATTATCAAACATCAACTTATTAAAAATAATTACTTTTGAGTCTTAAAATACATATTTTTTTACAACACATAACATACACTTACAAATTTGTATGTCAGGTATCACTCAAATATGGTTAGTAAGGAGTTCATATGTACTGAGGCTTGTTGAATTTAAACTTTAATGGTTTAAATAGTAAATTTCACTGCAATTCAATTTTAAATGACAATAATGAAAATTAAAAGAAAAGAGATTAAAAGAGACTAAAACAGAGCTAAAAAGATGAGGGGAAATTTGACTTATTCATCAGAAAGCCGGACACACTTTAAATTAATGATAATGTTGTTCTGTGACTGCTAGATGTATCACTGTTTTTCATATGTTTAGTGCATGTAGACGGAGTCAATGACAATAGTGTCTCTTCAGTTCTTACAATCGTTGTCTGCTTTGATTCTTTTCCTGTCGAGCTCATCTGAGTTCTCCCCGTTGTTCCTCATTCACCTCATCAATACCTGCCTGCACACCTGTACCTCATTCCCTCTAATCAGCTCCTCTCTTCATGTGCTCACCTTCTAATCACACTCATGTGCCTCAACTCTTCATATACCCAGAAAGCACGCAGTTGACTCAGATCTGTTTATTTATTTGTGTGTGAACAGCACAAATCACATGGAGTCCGATCTTTTCAATTATTTAAGCCACAGATGTAGATCAACGTTCAGTTTCAGTTTCAGGACAGAGAGAGCGATATAAAGAGATATTAACATGCATGCTGGGATTTTTAAGAGTACATGTAAGCAACACAGCTACTGTTAAGGAAATAAAGACAGATATGGCACTCACACACACATTTTTTGCACACAGTCTTTGTGTTGCTTCAGTTAGCCTCGCAGCCTCTCACTTCAGCCGGCGTTTGATAAACTTCCCTTGACGCCTCGTATGATTAATGATGGTTAACAGAATTGAATTAAGGTTAAGAAAGACATGGCTGCGGCAGGAGGGGGCGGTCAGAGGGGAGGCGAGGGGTGGGGGGCAGCGCCGGGTTGAAGGTAGCAAGTGCGGTAAATAACTTCTTTAGAGGAAATATACAGCAGCCCCTCCTCTGCGCCCTCTCCGCCATGCCAAGTAATTACTCGCCCCGGCCTCCTGTAATAATTCCTATTACAAGCAGAACGGAAGAGTCGGTAACTCAGCACGCAGGACAAGGTGAAGGCAAGGCCACGGAGCAGCGGATCAATATTTCATTTACTCACCCTGCTTCAGCATCCCGGCCCTGGATCAAATTCGCCAACAGTGGTGGACGGAGGGAGAGAGAGAGAGAAAAGAGAGAGAGAGCGAAGGAATAAGAAAAGAAAAGAAACAAGGTCCATTGAAAACAACGACACAAGGCCCTCTAATTTCCTCTGGGTTTTGGTAGGAGGGAGGGAGGGGAAGCTGAGGCTGTTGAGATGGAGCTTGTGGAGGTCAGGGTGTGTGTGTGTGTCTGTGTGTGTGTGTGTGTGTGTGTGTGTGTGTGTGTGTGTGTGTGTGTGTGTGTGTGTGTGTGTGTGTGTGTGTGTGTGTGTGTGCGTGCGTTAATGTATAGAGATGCTTCCACAAGGTCGACAATCACACGCACAGTCATCAGAGAAAAGAATAAAGGAAATAAAAGACTAAAATAACTTTTGTCCTTGGCAATTTTTTTTTTTCTAGATTGATAGAACATTTAGACTTAAAAGGGTTAAACAACCTTCTTATATAAAGGTATTTCAAACCTTGGAAAGGTTATGTGTGTGGTTCCACATCCGATTTTATATAGTTGGAAAAAACCCAGTGTGATGATAAAATGCGGTGGGGGAATTACAACTACGCACATCGGTTCTGGTGCGAATTATCCGCTTTGCTGTCTCTCGTTTTCGTCAATGAGTCACATTGACTTTCCTCCCAAAAAGTGCCATTGTCCACTCCACACAACACGAAACTACCCAGAGAATATGGAAGGTGTTAACGTAACTACACAATACAAAAACTAGTGAAACCCAAGGCTAGCCTTAATTCAAGTGCATATCAGCTACATTATTATCTCGATCGTATCCCAGCTGCTTGGCCGTCTCAAGCCAGATATGGTCCATTATTTGGTTGTTGAGGTAGTTGTAGCGGTGTTTGTCATAAACCATCGGGTGTTGAAAAGTAGTGTGATAAATGTAAAAAAAACGTAAAAAAAGACCCTTTGTCAAACAATCCGTTACCCCAAAACACAAACGTCCATTGTGTCGAAGGGCCTATGCTCCGAAAACACACACCTTCCAACAAAAAACTGTTTGTCTTCTGAAACAAACAGAAGCACATGGCTAAGTATTATGCAGAAAGATGGCAATATTATATATTTATCACTTAGAATAAAGGATTATATTGGTCAAACATATAGTCCTACATGCCAAAAAAATCTGCTGAAATAAAGGTTCATCCAAATGTTTTTTCTCTTGCACGAAGGTTCAGCAAGTGTGAATCACAAATACATACATAGTGCGAAAAGGTTTGTAGTCAAACAGCTGTTGTAGCCGACTTCAGTTTACTGCACCAGACTGTCTGATACACCTGGAGCAGCTGTGCGGTCGGCATTGATTATCACTGAGTGAGGGGTCATCGTGGCATCAGCAGTTTATTCTGTCAGATTAACCTGCTCTTAAGGCTTCATCCACCTCTAACAAGATGATGGCGGCCTCAAAGACAAAGGAGCTTGTAAGGGCAGTGGATGAGGTTAGACCATTTCCATTTCCCTTACATTTTTCCTCGAGACTCTTTAAAGCTGCAATAACCAGTATTTTTAAATTAACAAGGGTTCAAATAACTATGTGTTCTGGTTCAGCTCTGATAAACAAACGATATTTGACCAGCACCAAATTGCAGACGGACAAAGTTAACGGCTAGCTGAAGAACATAGTGGAGCGTTTAGCAGCTAAAGAGCCGGATATTTCCCTCAGGAGACCAACGCTAAATGAATGCTAGTGTTGTTCTGTTTCTGTAAAAGGCAGCTGTTGCAGCCTACAGCATGATGTGTTTAGGTGTTCTCTGTTTTTATATAGATATATGACACAATGCACCATGTTGGTTTGGCTCCATAATCACATCAAATAGAAATATTCTTTAAGTATGAAGCATCGTTTTATGGTTTATTGCTTTTTTTAGAAAACCTCGGCTCCAGAGTAAAATTTTCATAGTTCGTAATATAGTTTGTTATATATGGCCTTGGCAAAATGGTGACCTTTAAGGCCCTGATCAGACAGAGCCTGTTTTAGCAGCCTGGGGAAGCTTTTTGTAATTGTTTTAAATGAGAGTGAAATGTTTTTGCTTCTGTGTTTGCATTGCTTTCTGCTCCATACGCCCTCGTGTTTTTCCAGGAGCCCCTGAACACATCAAGTTGAAAAACATTAGTGCCCAACATAATTTTTTTCTCATTGAGGTAAATTTTGCTGGATACCCGGAGCTACTCCACCAACAGTTGTTACCATGATCCTAATACAAAACAGTAGGAGGCAAATTAGCGCGGTATTTATTAATTTAAACAGTACCATTAGTTATTAAGTATGTTACAGTTCATGATAGTACTCATTCTGTGGTTGCCTGGCAACAATAATAAATAAACAAAACGCAGAAAACTGCAAAACATGGTCTGTCTGATCTTGCATCTTTAACAAAAAAGAGGCAGTCTGGTGCACCTCGCTTTTTCAACCTGCAACATGCGCTCTCTCTGATCAGGAACTAAAGGACCACCTCCCCCAACCTCCCTTCTTCTTGGCCTTCAATTTCTTAGCTCAAATTTTGCTGTCATTGTTAATTGCAAAGTTGGGAAATATCCTAACCACATCACATTTATCAGGTATTTACTGCAAGAGGCCACTGCGCTTTGGAATGATGCCGACTGAACCTTTGTGAAAAAACACTGCAGATGTTTGTTTCAGTGTTTTAAAAATCTGAGAAAAAATAAATCAGAATTGCCCTTTATGCCCTGCAGCGTGACCACAGCGCGGTGTTAAAAAATATATTCCAGAGCTACACGCTTCCTCTGCGAAACCAAAGCAACTCGTCTTCTGCTGCAAAGCTGATGGGGCTCGGATCAATAAGAGAGAACACTCCTGACTTCCACCCGCTCTTCTCTCCCAATCGTTTCAGTCCTGTCCGAACCACAAAGGTCAGATTACCTGAAGAGAGGACAGGAGCGAGAGGGGCAGCTCATGCATTAAAGACTGAGGAGTTATGGGGTTTGGGGGCGAAGAAGGTGGAGGAGTGAATTTAATAAATAACAAATCCCCCTCAGCTCCACGGAGCCATGCTTTGTGTTTAATTGCGCTGTATTGATTTTTCCCTCTCTTTTTCTTTTCGTTCTTGGGTCGGGCATTGCTCTCATTTTGGAGCAATCAAGTGGCCAAGGTGGACCTCAGAGTCGAATGTCATTTATTCTCCCTCCTCCTTCTCCTCCTCCTCCTCCTCCTCCTTTATCCCCCCCCCCACACTCCTTTTCTTCCTCTTCTCCCCCTTCTTCCTTTCACCTCCCTCATGATGCTTTTTGTGGCTCCTCAACTGTCAAGGTTATCTCAAAATGACTTTGAACACTTTCCGGCTGTTTGTGAGGGATTTTTTTGATGAATACAAGAGATTGCATCAACAGCCGTAAACGGTCGATTTACTCACAGACATATTGTATTCTTTATATTTGTGAAGACGGATGGAGAAGAGAGGAAATAAGGCGTTGGGAAGAGAATCTTAAGATGTAAGAAAAGCATTTACACTGAGGCTGTGGGCTGTGAAAATTAAAAGTGCTGCAGTTCTTTACTGATAAAGAAAAACCACGATAAACTTTATAAACTTGAACCTTTTATGACAGATGGGAGTCGCTCAAAACACAGGCAAAAAAGTGACAGTCTTTAATTATGTCTTGTACAGTACTTGAGCTCAAATTCTCCAAGTGTTTATTATGATAATTTCTTTGTCCTTTCCCGTCTTTAGCATCATCGCTCGTGTTAATCAAAGTGTCAGAAAGTTTGGCAAATACCTCAAAAGGTGACACAAAGCGCACTTGAAGCAGGAAACACAAAATAACATCATGAAAAATAATAAAACTCTGTTGATCTAACTCAGTGTGTCAGCAGCCCTCACCTTTAAATAAGAGCTTGTGGTAATTTATGTGTTTTGAGCTGACGGGGGGTTCAAGTAAAATGCCATGAATAAAGATACAGTAGCACAACCTCTGGTGTGATGAATCAGGTAGAAAATCACACATGTCAACAGTGCCATCACGCCGCTCCGAGCCTCGTCCGTGGACGGAGGTGTATATTTTCATCTAAAAGGAAAGCAATTTGCAGAAATCCTCCCCTTTAAACGCTGTCTTGACATTTCCTGCCATTATGAACACAATGTGCTCTATTATAGAATGAATGGCAATTAAGCGCATGTGAAAATGTCAGGTGAATTACAGCTCACTGAGGTGAACCTGGCGACATGTGGTCACCATCGCACATTTGGTTCCTTCCCCCACCCGACCGCATCTCCCCATCATCTCTGTCTCCTCCAACTACCTGAGGAGGGAAAGTCTGTTGGTCCAGAGTAAAAAAGTTTTTGTTCTCTACTTGACAAAGGAGGGAAAACAAGACTACAGTAAAGCGTAAAGTGTTTAGACCAGCGATGGACAAAAGGGAGATACAGAAATTGCCCAATGGTTATCACCATGAAACTTCCCCAGTTGAATAATTACATTAAGACAATTAATTTTTATGCATTACAAGTTTTTTTTACATTAATGCAAATTATGCAATCTTGTTGAATATTTGCTCTTTTGCATCCATTTCCAGAACAGAGAGCTGAACTTTGGATAGAGCCAGGTTCACAATTCCTGCTTTTCGCTCATTGACATATTAGAGTCAAATATTTTTACAGAGGGAATTTTCAATATCTCTACTGTCTAGAGCCATTATATATTTCTATACCATTTTCTGCATGCTTTTAGGGATTAATTGTTCTATAAATAAGGCATGAAACTGAAAAGTTTGGTGTATGTAAGTGCTACTGATGTATCTGAAGTACTAAAGTACTGAGTGCCTAAACATAACCAAGTAGTTTTGATATGGTTTTGTTTTTTTCAATTCACAATGATAACCACATATTTAGAACTGCAACTGTAATCCAGGAGGAAAAACGTTGCCCTCAAAACGTAAGTAAAGATGCAGTTCAGTTTTCTGGGAACGTCATTTTTGTAGACAGAGATTTGAGGAGACAGGATTGTTCAACCAAACAACATGAAACATGCACATAGTTTTAGTTGTGAATAATCCTCAGAACATGAATGGGGGAAGAAAATCAAGAAAAATAATCCCTCAAACTATTTGCATTAAAAGATACTACTAGAGGTTAGTGACACAACATGTTTGGTTTTGGGTTTTTTTGGCTTGTTAATTTAAGGGCTACAAAGACAGTCACTTACAGACTATAAAGGGACCAGAATACGACCATTTGAGAACCGAAAACCTTTGTTGTACAGAGTGACGGGATCTACTGAAGCTGTGATGGAAAAACCTTGTGAACACTGGCGTCCCTCTGGAAGTGCCGGATAAAGTTTTCCAGCCTTAGCAACAGTAACCAAGTGGAGTGGAGGAAGTGTGGAATGCCAATTCACTCTGCCGGAGAGACTCGCTGCTGTTGGTCTGTTCAGATGAGCCCTCCGCTCTCTCTGGTTGCTGCAGCCTCCTTTGTTCAGTTGTTACATCGGCCACGTTCATACGAGCACCGCTATGTGAGCGTTGCCAGTGCTGCCTTTAAGTCAAGTGAAGTTTGTCAACACATGGATAGGCTGGCGGAATTAATCCCAATGAGTCACTACATACAACATCAGTGCAAACATAAAGGACATACATGCTAAAAGAACAAAACATACAGAAAACATCTCTCTACAATGGGCCAACTTTTGTGTATTTATCAACTTTACAGCTTTGGGAAAAAGCGTTCTCTCGTGCCTCGTAGTGAAATTATACCTTCTGCCAGAGGAGAGATGCTAAAAAAGATGGTGAGCCTTGTGGAGCGGTTCATCCGTCATCTTGATTGCACGTAAGATGGTGTCGTGTGTGTATACGGAGTCCAGTGTGTGGAGTTCTCAGGCTACAATCTTAGATGCTCTGGTGATAATTCTGCCCGTTCTCTTAAGTGTGTTTCCATACGAGACAGTAATCGATATCGACATGATGCTCTTGGATAACCGCCGTGTAAGATTAAACCAGTTGACCCTGCCAATGCTTTTATTTTTTAGTTGCCTCAAGAAATAAAGTCTCTGTTGGGCTTAATGCATCTGATGTTTGGTGTTTCCTTCCTATTTCAGGTTATTGCCAAGGAACTTGAAGCAGTCTGTTGTTGTAATCGATCGCCTGTCGATGAGGATCTGTGCTTTTATTGATTGTTTTGTCCTGACGTTGACGATCATTTCAGGTCATTTTCCCTGTACCGGTAGAATGTCTTCTCTACCTGCAGCCTGCAGGCGTCTTCATTGTCTTTCGAGATCAGTCTTACAATTGTGGTGTTGCCTGCATATTTCAGAATCCTGGTGGAGTTTGATGTCCATCTGAAATCATTGGTAAAGAGGTAAAAGGGACAACGGGACAGAAGGCATCCCCGTGGCACCCCGTTAACATGATAGTGTGACAGTTCTAATTACACAAAGAGCACTCAAAGAGAGCAAACATCTGCCAATGGTCTTCTGATTTATTTTAGTAAAAGAAAATGTTTTGAGCTGACTTCATGGACACGGCTGTTGTAATCAGCCATGTTTTGTTACAGCATAATATGTTATATATGCAAAAGTCCAGTAAACAATTGCCCAAGCTACGATAATTTAGAAACAGTTTGTCCACCAGAGAGCACTGAGATAGTAAAATGTCCTGGTCGGTGCATATCGTTGAAATTCTTCAATTGATATATTAGCCCTTAAAAATCAAACCGATTGGTTCTAGTTGCTGCAGACCAAGCAGGCTAGTCAAGAAGTCACTCTCCCGTGCATCGTTTTCCAGCTCTTCCAGAGATCTGGAGGCGTTCCAAAGCCAGATGAGATGATAGTTGATGAGATGTTTAATCTCTCCAATGCTTTCTGGGTCTAAAAATGTTTAAGAAATCTCAATTCCCATCTAGATCAGGTTTCACACCATACATAAATATGTAAATCTTATACACGACACCTTTGTGGAAGTAATATTATTTATATTATCTATCCCTTTTAAAAAATGGGTGAAAAGTGATTCGACAATCACAGTTTTCAAATAAGAAAACTAAAACAGTTGTGGAGTCTATAGTACAGTAAAACAAGATTTAAAGAAAAAAAAAAAAAATGAAAAAACGCTGTAGAGATTCACGGTCATCCTCCACTCTTACAGTACATGTGGGTCCAGAGAGTGAGGTTGACTGAAATGAAGGAGGAAACACGTGATGCTAAAACACACATTCACACTGTGAACCATATGAACATTCCTAAAAATAGGCGATGCCTTCATCCGTGCCCTCTTACCTCATGCTAACTCACTAATCATTAACGACAGATTTCCAATGCAATCTCCCCGAGGTCACGCCTCTTTAATTATCCAAACAGGTCAGAGGTCAGAGACACTTATCATGTGGCGAGGGGTCAAAGGGCAGCTAGCGGGGTCACAGAGGTCAAGGCAGAAGCAGGGCACAGTGAGAGTCTGGCAGCAGATTCTGCAGCTTACTAACCAGACGTGATTATTGGCGGCCATCGGGGAGTTGATCAGTGGCTGTGGGCAGCCCTGCAAGGCCTGATGGGTAATGTAGGGCAGCTGGTGGGTGTATCTGTTGAGAAAATGAAACTTAAGGAGCAACAGGAAGCATTTTTGAAAGGAAAGGCTTCTTTTTTTATCTTCTCTGCCATGCCGTTGTAGGAGACGGATCACTTTTCTCTGAGCATGTGCAAAAATATAATTTAATGAATTTATAACACCTAATAATGCTACGTATAATGTATAGTAAGCTATATATAATGTAAAATCACATTATTACATTGGGCAGTGGGTAAGACTTCCTGAAGGACTAAGGTAACTGCTGTTTTGATGACAGTAATAAAGACAAATAATGAACAAAACAAGAGTAACAAGAAGAGAATAATGGTCAATAATATAACAATATCAGCGTGAAAAAGTAGAAAACGGGAAGTCACAGTCTCCAGTGAATATAATAGATTATTACATTACTATCGGAAGTTACTTCAATACTTTCAGCAAGAAAAGTACATTAATTGACAAATAATGCTAAAGGTCAGTGTGTTTCCATTATCAACTTCCATAGAAGGAGTCTAAGAGCTTTTTCTCAAAGCTGCCAAACAAACAATGTGACTGAAGGACTGATGGTTGGAAGCACGAAGGTTGAAGTTGCATTGAAGGAATAAATAAACATCCAAACAAACATCCTATACAACCGCTGTGTTCGAAAACAATTCATCATATTGATACTGTGTATCATCATTATGAGGTTTCTGTGTATTTATTAAACCTGACCAAGTGCTTTCTGCTATTGTTCTGTAACGTGTGTGTGTGTGTGTGTGTGTGTGTGTGTGTGTGTGTGTGTGTGTGTGTGTGTGTGTGTGTGTGTGTGTGTGTGTGTGTGTGTGTGTGTGTGTGTGTGTGTGTGTGATCAATCAGGTCTATACATTTGATAATGGTCAAGTTATGTTGTTTAAGATTGAAGAAAAGTTCAGTTAGATAGCCCACAAGAAAACACAATGACCGAATGCTTTGCTATAATATAAATTCATTGTAAATTGACACAATCTGTTCACTTATCAAACATTGAACAGCAGAAGGAACAGGTAAACTTGAAATAACACCTGAAGCCCAGATGTTAACTGTTTACCAATAGGACATTTTCACACGTCACAATTCGAAAAGCACTGGTGTAAACAATCAAAAAAATGATGATGATGATATGTTATGCATGATGTACACTTTAATGTAATAAAGCTATTGTTAATGTCATTAGTAACATAAGTCAAACTGTCTGATGGTAAAAAAGAAATCCTATTGCAGGTGGTGAACATGACTGGAGGTTCTGACTGGAGGACTGTGCACTCTGTAGTGACTGTGGCACACAAACAAACCATGTTGCAACACACCCATTCCATTTTTCTATGTGCTGACGTCTCAAGCTGCAGCACAACATTGCTTGATGAGGCAATAAGTAATTACATTTGCTGAAATATTAATTGACATTTTCATTTGGAGGCATCAGTCGGCGGCCTCGTAAACAGTGCAAAGCTAAAAATGATTCCGCCTGTTCAACCGCTTAGCCTCGACCAAATCTATTCTGCCTCTCACACACACACACACACACACACACACACACACACACACACACACACACACACACACACACACACACACACACACACACACACACACACACACACACTTTTAATTGACTTTGCTGTGATTTAATTACCTTCGGTAACAACCTGTCTCGGTTTGAATTTACACCACCCACCTTCCCATCCCAACTTAACCCCATTATATTTCCCACCTGAAAACACACCAGCACACACAACACACACACACACACACACACACACGCACACGCACACGCACACCCACACACACACACACACACACACACACACACACACACACACCCACAACAAGGAACCTTCCTAGGGAAGAGCCAGGAACATACAAGGTATTCTACCTATACGCACACATGCACACACAAACACATCTGTCTAAAACAGATGGCCGCTAACATGCAGTGATCGAAGCGGACAGGGACGACAGGTAGAAGCACAGCAGCCAATCAGGGCCAAGCAACAGTGGATGACCTTGCTGAGCTGCAGCTGATTGGTGGTGTCAGAGCTGTCAGTCATGTCACGAACCCATTGACAAGAGACAGACAAAGGAGTGTGTGTTGTGTGTGTGTGTGTGTGTGTGTGTGTGTGTGAGTGTGAGTGTAAGTGTGTTTGCTGGGAGGGGAAGGGGAATGATTTATTGAAAAAGAAGAAAAAAAAGAGAAAATGAGATGTTCAGAAAAGAGCTACAAGTGAAACCAATAATGCGATGAAAGATTTCCATAAAGCTCCATCATGTTGGATTCCTTTCTTTTTATCCCTCATCGCCACATGTGTTTTGTCTCAATCGCCTCATCCATTCACAGAGTTTATCTTTTGCAAGGTAGAGATACAATCACACACACACACAAACACACACGAGCGGAAAAACAGAGTGTATCTTTCAGTCAACAGCGCTGATCAGACCGAAATGTAAGCGGGCAATTATTAGCGTGTGTTTCTTTATTGTGCCTGCCATCAGAGAGATTATGGGAATAATCGGTTTAATGAGCTCCGCACTAAAGATGAAGATCCACATTCCCCAGGGGGGCGAGGCTATTGTACGAAGGCCACAGCCTACACATGGCTGCTATGTCAAACAGCCCCGCTGCTCAAATACCATTTACTGCAATACCAATCACTGCAGCCCTCTTTGTTGTGTGTGTGTGTGTGTGTGTGTGTGTGTGTGTGTGTGTGTGTGTGTGTGTGTGTGTGTGTGTGTGTGTGTGTGTGTGTGTGTGTGTGTGTGTGTGTGTGTGTGTGTGTGTGTGTGTGTGTGTGTTCGGTGTGTGTGATAGCGAGAGAGAAGCGTATTTGGTCCTTGGAGCTAAAATCCACTGTTGCCCAAGAATACCTGTGGTTTCTATCATCAAAATAGACAATACATGTTTGTGAATGTGAATATTTCAGGACTAATCTACCTTTAAAATGCATTGAAGGTCAAAGGTTATGCTATTGTCTCCCATGGGAGAAAATTGGAAAAAGGGAAATTTCTGCATCATAATAAAACACATTATATAGGAACACATGTGTAAACATCAGCCTGAAATTTAAAAACACAACAACAACCAGCAAATGAATCACAAGCCATTCTCTCTGTTAAGAGGATAGAAATTCATAGCATACATCTCAAACATGCAGACTTAAATACATAAATTACACACAATCAAACACGTCTGCTCTTTACATGTTTACTAGCAAACACAAGATTTGTAGAAATTAAAGTTAGAAAAAATTATATCCCTTAAAATTGTCATTACATTTCAGCAGAAACAATCAATGTTACTCGACAGAAGACAAAAACTTGGTGTCAAGTGTCCCTTCCATCAAAACATTGAAAGCGACAGAATATTGTGGGGGGGGTAAAATGGGCAGCTGAGCGGTGGTCATGAGGGACAGCTGAGTGCTCCTTCTTCTTTACCGTCAAGATTAGATCTGTTAGAAATGACATGTATATCAACCACAGGGGGCAGCAAGCACTTCTTTAGTAGTTACACTATGAGAGTTGTACGATATAAACATTGGTTTACAGCTCTGACAAATAAATTGTGCACATCATCGCATTATATGACTAGGGAAGACTAAATATGCCATATGATGGTAATAATCAGCGGTGTGTTGTCCATTAAGGGGGCCGCCGTTGTAATGTGTGTGTTAATATATTTCAGTTGCTACTCTCGCATAAATCATACATAATTACAGAAGCATGCAATGACTGACGAAAAAACGAGCCTGCAGTCTCTGTTGAAGGGCATACCGTTTGGTAGTTCTTCTTTTATTTTCTTTATTCATATTCTTTTCTGACTAATAATGACACTTTTTAAATAACCTAGAAAAGCTGTCAAGTAGCTAGAGGGCTACTTGACCAGGCGGGTCAAACACAAGAGACCGCCCACCTGCTCTCATCCGAGTTAAATAGTCTCCTAGCCATGAGGAATGAGGCAGAAGGACCGTTAGACCACCAGAGGGCGGTTGGGCTTATTTTCTGTAACCAGCTGAGTATGAAAGCATGGTGGAATTAGCTATAGCTAACTCAAACATGCTTTCATGCTACACTTGGTACAGAGAATAAGCCCAACATCAGGCAAATAGTTAAGCCTGTTGGCAACAATCTTCTCCATTTCTCTAATAATTTAACCAGCTACGGTGCAGAAACCTTGATGGCTGCGGAGGTTGGTAGAAGGTTAAGCAAAACTTTTGGCACCATTTTGTCTTCATTACTGACAAACTTTGCCAATATTGTAGCTTGCTAGAGCTTCAAATCACAGTTTATCATCTCAAATTTATGCAATTTCTATTTTGGCACCCGTCAGCACAGAAAGATGATATATTCGATGTGAAACTTTGTATTTGCATCCTCCAGTCTTTCCTTTGTTTTTCCTCCAGCTAACACTTTGACGTAATCATGACATTAGCTGTAAAAGCGTCTTTGGTCTAACCTCTGCTCTTCCTATACCACCACCAAAAAAAAAAAAACACTTCCTCTGCTGCAGAAGGTTTGCAAGTTCAGCTATTCAGATCCCAAAGCACAGATGAAAATGACTGTTGCTGGCCGGTGTGATCTCCGTCTCTGCTGACGGAGCTGTCAGGAGCTCAGCAGCTGCACCCAGGCAGAGCGCTCCGCAGTACATTGACATTTTATCACTGCAACTAGGATTACAGTGGGCCATTTATTTTCTTTGATAGTGTGACAGCCCTGTGACATTTTCACTTCATAGACGAGAGATGCCGGCACAAGCACCAAAAACCTCAATGTCTCGTGGGTAAAAGAAAAACCTAGACTTGGCAGTTATGAGACTTTACTTCCGAGGCAAGACAGGTTGGTTTTTTGAAAGAGTTGCCCCGTTATTCTGTTGTCAGATTAGAAGCTTTTTTGGTGACTTTTGTCCATCTAAAAGGTGTAGAAAATGTCTAGATGAATCCAACATTGATGAGGCAGGTTGAAGGAAAGTAAAAAAATATAATTATTACAGCACTTTTACTGTGAAAAAATGTCTGTATAAGACTATAAACCATAGATTAATTCATAAATACGAATGAAAAAGAGTCTTGTTAAGTAATCTTTTACATAGAAACTTGTCAAAGTCAGACTGGAACTTGTCATGCCATGCTTACAATCAGCCTCAAAGTCAACAAATTGTCTTCTGGTAATATAACTATGTGACAAAATGTTATTTTTTTGTTCTTAAGCCTGAACTTCATGTAAATACAGACCAATTATTCCTTGTGCAGGTGAATTTTGTTTTAAAATACATGTTTCTGTCTTCCTGTACAGACTGGAGGAAAGTGAGATATATTAGGAGCAGAAGTTAAAAGTGGTGCGGAGAGTATAATTCTATATTTAGTGTGATGGGAACATATGAACCCCGGCTGAGGCCTGGCTGGTCTTGTAAAAGAGGTGAGATGCTGTTTAATAGTGAGACTCTAACAGCCATGAGGTCGTCATCTGGTGACAGAGGGAAAGTGGGAGAGTGCCAAAGAAAGGACGGAGTCAAATCTATGTAAAAGCTGACTTTACAACATTATTTTTATTATCTCTACCAGGAGATTAAATTTCCGCTCATGTGCATCTCTGTGTCAGTCTGTCTGTTCACGGCTGATGTCGCATTCTGCTGGACCCATCAGCATAATTATTTTTGTGCTCACTTATGACCATATGCTCCAAGATCTCTTGTGGTTGCAGTGATTCACAGATTTGGAAAACACATTTTATTGCCTGTTTTATACCGTCATTGACTGCTGACTCCTACCCTGTAGGTAGGGCCAGCAAGTGATCAACAGCTGCTTTAGTTTGGACTCTTGTTTCTTCTACAGATTATGAACTGTTTCTCTCTTTATTTGTGCACCTAATTATTACTTTTACTGCGTTACATTTGGATGCATTCATCGTGCTGGTCCTCTTCAGTGGTCTGGCTATGCAAAGCTAGCTGGTCACATGTCTGCTGGCACTCAGTTATGCTACCAGAGTGGAAAAAAAGCTGGCTGAAGCCACAGCAGGAGTGGATGAAAGTTTTTACATACAACCATGCCTCTTAAATAGTGCTGGCAGCATACAAAATAATTGACAGTGCAAAGTGCAGCGGGGTTTGGTTGTGAACACTGGTCTGATGTCAGTACATCAGAGAATGTGCCGACAGCGAGGTTGTCAGTTGTGTTAATGCTAATAACTTTAATAACATATACACACAGTATATCATCTTTAAAAACTACTACTACACCTGGTTTCTGTAGTAATGTAAATATCTAAATGGCTGGAAAAGTAATGACCAAATTATACACACACAAAAAAGACATGTTATTTTTATTTAATGTGGACGCGACTATTTCAACCACTGATGGTCCCCCTCCGGTCATATATTTGACTATATTTGATTGCCTGGTTGCAACCTCGCTGTGCTGTTTGCCAAATGCCCTTTGCAAAAGTCTGTTTTTTAAGAAGCGGTACCTGTAGTGACATGTCTCTGCAAACAAATGTTACAAGGACTGCAATTTGATGAATAAAATAATGAGAAACAATCAAGTTTAAGTGATTCAAACTTCAAACTCCACACGAGAAATTATTTTAAATAGGGGGCGGCTGTGGTGTAGTGGAGAGCAAGGTAGTTCTCCATTCAGAGGATCGGTGGTTCAATACCCGGCTTCGGCAGTCGATGTGTCCTTGGGCAAGACACTTAACCCCAAGTTGCTCCTGAAGGCTTGCCATCGGTGTGGACTGGATGTTGCATGAATGTTAGTTAGAGTCTGATGGTGGCACCTTGATGGTAGCCTGTCATCAGTGTGTGAATGGATGAATGATATGTAATATACTACTGACTGTAAGTCGCTTTGGATAAAAGCGTCTGCTAAATGACTGTAATGTAATGTAATGTAAAATAACTCTAAGATCATTTAAAGTCCTTTACATGAAAAAGTCTTAAAAAAGGAATGTAAAGATAAAATGCATGTCAATATATAATAGAATTAAGAGGCCATTCTAATGAAAAATGAAAACAGATAGTGGACAATAATAAAATTTTAAGCTAATACAATAATAGCAAAGTCACCACAGCAGTGAGGCTCTGCAGCACAGATGCAGAGCAAAAACCAACAGCATTATGTAGTGAGACATTCATGATCTACACTAACTAATCACCTGTTTTGTCATGGGTCAAAGGTCAGGGGGATTTTAGTGGACCTCACTTCAATAGTCGTCTCTTTACAATACACTGATGTGTCCCGGTGATGTCATCTGACCCTCTGACCTGCTCACTGTTTTAGAGCTCTAATTAGCGATTGACCTCGTCTCCTCCCACGTCACCCCCTTACACCCAGCATGACCTTGCTGACCCCGGTGGGGAGGTCACATGTCTGTTGACATCAGCGATCATCACTCTTGTCTCTTTCCCTTTTTGCATGTCTCTGATTGGTTGACGTCAGCGATACAGTATTTGGGTTTTTCCCTGCATTGTATGTGGCCACATGATCATCTAACAAACATGAATCCAGAAAGACTTCAACCTTCAACTTTATTTTGTCCCCGGAAGGCAAATGGCTTTACATCAAAGCATGTTACAACACATGAGAGGACGTAGTCATACAGTACAGTAAAGGGGAGGGGCTGTCCTGAATACAAGTGGGCTAAAAGTCCGACAACATCACTCACTGATGTCCAACTTTAACATTTCAGTGTACAAAGAGAAGTATGGACGGAGGAAGCAGACAAAATAAAATATATATATACATTAATTAATAGGCCATTTAATGTACCAAGAATAGAATTGAAAATCATTAATGGTTTAATAAAATGTGAATATTTCTGATTTAATTTGCTTTTTAATCATTTCACTTTGTATTGATTTCCCTATTTATTTGCTTTCTTATTTCATTTTTCTTTTTATACATTTTTTTAAACTATAAAATGTATGTATGTATGCATGTATTTGTGTCTGTCTTACGCCCTTTTTATTCCCCTTAACTTATTCAATTCTGTATTATTTTCTTTGTACATTTCTTTATGTAATTCTTCTTCTTCATTATACCAATGAGGGGGCTGTCATTCAAAGGATGTCATGGGGTCAACATTCACCTATTAGTTGATAGAAATCAGAGTGCATAGATAGACTATACATGTCTTGCTCCCGATGGAAAATACATTTAGAAATAAATTAATATATGACATATACAATGTATTTCCTGTGGGTTCTTCACGATAAAAGCCACCCACTGTTTTGCCAATTGAAGCAGCACCAGCCCTGTATCAAAGAAATGCGTGAAGGGACCTCGACCTGTAAATAGCACATTTACTGATTTGTCAGAATGGTGGACACATAAATTAAACACATCTACGTAAGTATCAACCATGATGTTTTTCCTAGACATTTTGTTACTTAAACCTCACATTACATTGTTTTTGTGGTGCCAAAACTTAATCTTAACACTTTACATGTGCACCATGCGTTAAGAGGTCGTAGCCATTTCACATATTTCTGTGAGATCAAGTTGGAAATGTTGAGTTTGCATCAGCAGTAACTTAATACAGCTCTGCTACGGTGTGAAGAAATGTAACATAAACAGTGAGGCTGATATGTGAGGTCAACTTAAATCCAGTGTAGAAATTGCAGACTTAATGCAAATTGTTATGTAAAGATGTAATTACTGAGTGTCAATACATTGAATCGCTATCTCAGTTGCTGCAAAGCTGACCATAATAAGCATAGCAAATGGAAATAATTTTCATGTAAATCTCAAGGATACAATGATTTTCCCTTTTGGTGTACACAGTGAACTTTTAAAAACTCTAAACATCAGCATTGGTATTTACAAACCTGGTAAAGGTATAATTTGATAAATAAGTCAAAAGTAAACCAGAGATATAAGCAATCCTTAACAAGAAGTAGAGAGTAGATTTTAGGAGAAAGGAATTTCTAATGGTGAACAAACCATTATTTTTCTCTTATTCATGCCATTACCTCGGACTTTAAAAAGGGTCTTTTTAACTCTGACTCTTTGAGAAGAAGAAGAAGAAGAAGAAGAAGAAGAAGAAGAAGAAGAAGAAGAAGAAGAAGAAGAAGAAGAAGAAGAAGAAGAAGAAGAATCCCTTTCCTCTCATGGCCTTGACTCGCTTGACTTTCGCACAGGTTAATTGAATTTCTGATATAGTGTCAGATCTTTCAGTTCAGTTGTTTTCTCAGTTTAATACATCTTGAAACAATAATAATCATGAAACCACACAGCTGAACGCGGCATAATAACATTTTCACAAGCCAAATGCCAGCACATAGTGTGCCATCACTGGCGAGTGATGAACATTTGTTTTTCCAGAGTCTGGGCAAAGGAAGTAAGTTTAGGCCCCCCCCGCCGAAGGCCAGCGAGATATAACTTGACAAAGGCGAGTCTGTTTCCAGCTTCATACTCTGTCAGACAGAAAGATGGAGGCAGACTGACAATGAGTTGTGTGTATGTAAAATGATAGTCTGGTATTCAGTGAGAGGAGATGGACAGATGGGTCGTCCATCCGCACCCTGACATTACAGACTGAGATACCGGCAGAGGGGAGACGTTGGATTCAGACTGAATAACTCTATTTCATGAAATACAAGTTCTTATGGCCAAGGAAGTAGTGGAGGATAATAGTATCAACCTTAGAAGGGGGATAAAGTCATTTAAAAGTGAACTCATACTCCTACACATGAAATCAATCTAATCTGTCTATTTCATTAGACAGATTTCTGGATTGTGTTATTTTCTGTGCTTTGCTCATTGGTTTTGAAGGGGGTAAGTTAGAAAAAGGGAATGATACATACTTTCATGCATCAATTAGAGTCTAGCAATTCAAATCAAGCTGATCAGCTCAGTTTTTTTAAGTTAATTTTGGAATTGTTTAATAATTGAACTTTAACTCCAAGGCTTGTTGTCTGTCAGAAATATTAACTATTAAAGAGAATTACTTAGATAAGATAGTAGATAGTAGAATAGTAGATTTGAAACATTGAATTTTTGGACACTTCAGAACATTTATTTTTCATAAAAATGTCTCATATCAGTCTCTTATCACACTTGCAGAAATGCACAATGACAAATGGTTGACGTTGAGGAATCATTGGTTTGATTTGGGTGACAAAAAAAGAGATTATGGTTTGTGTTTGATATAAAAATGGAACATAACTGTAACAACTGTAAATAAATAACACCCGCCATTAGCAGACTTTCTTACATGACGTTGCATAACGAGCCTAACAATGTTATAAACGAGTGTAAAGTCAGCGTTTACTTTTGGTCTCACACAGGCGGTCTCCTGAGTGAAAGTCCTGTTTGTTTGTCCCACATCCCCCCTTTCTTGTTTGTTGTACTCGTTATTTTACAACGTAGCTTTCAATAAAGGTCGCTGACTATAAAACGTCAATTGCTCTGACCAAAGGCAAAAACGTCAACATTCAACATATCCTTGGTTTGTAGAAACGTACAATGGCAACATTTTTCCGTGGCGACTCGGTTGAGCCATGTCCTGGTCCCTTTGCTTACCTGGAAACGTATCTCCCACATCTGGCTGCATGAAGGCGCCATGTTCTCCCTAATGTGGGCAAGGCCACTCTTTAACCGTCTTTAAATGAGCAAGTTTAAGTGGTTTGGGGCTCTTGATTCGGGATTTATGCAGTTATTCTGGGCATGTTCGACTGATGGAAGACCCAGGGGTAGACCAACACCTTGGGGGCATTAAATATCCTATCTGGCATGTGAGTGCCTGAAGATCCCCCCATGCAGATAACTTTGCTTTGCACTGCTCCTACCATGTTTATGAGAGCTCCTTGATTATCCAGATTTTTTATTCAAGGTTATACGACTGAAAGAATCCACGGTGGAACAGACTCTCAGCAGTTCAGGGATACAGAGAATTCTTTAAACGCTAGAAACATGAGCAGACACAAGGGCACTTGTTCTTATATATCTGTATAGTTCCCACTGAAAACCTGTTCACACACAGATTCAGCAAAAAAAAAAGAAAAAAAGTTGGCTCGTGATTTGAGTAAATTATTTTCTACACATCCCAAATGAACTGTTTGTCATGTGGAATTCATATGTTGTATTCAGATGTTGGGTTAAAGGTGCTGGTGGACAGATAGAAACTAATGACTGATAGACTAGAGATTTTAAGTGAATTAATAGCAAGACAGCAAATTTTCCTTGTACAGAAACTCAATTGTTATATTGAAATCACCACACAGGGTGAGTGCTAAAGCTTGTGAATACATTGCAGTAGCCATTCACAGCAACCTTCTATGTAAAGTGTGTGCAGTGCTACTTTACTGTCCATATTCTGCTCTAAACTACATGAACTGAAAAAAAGATAATCAACAATTGGCTTTTGAAACTCTCTAATTCAATTTTCCTTTTTCATAAAGTCCATGTACGGGTCATTCATCGTCCTAGTGTGAACACAGGGTTGCAGTTTGAAAACACACACACACACACATAGACACACATTCACACACACATATACACTGGGGCACAAGACAAGCACGCTGCTCCCCACCTTGGTTGTCCCCTGTGACCTGAAGCCCTAATAGGGCGGCAAAGTTTGGGAACCATAGACCACATGTTAGAATCTGTGTGTGTGTGTGTGTGTGTGTGTGTGTGTGTGTGTGTGTGTGTGTGTGTGTGTGTGTGTGTGTGTGTGTGTGTGTGTGTGGGGAGGTGAGATGGGTGCTGAGTTACACTGTCAGGGTCACCTCTGCAGCCCCTTGTGAAAACCCCCTCACAATACGCCACCTTGAGGTAACAATGACTCCATTGTTCGTCCAGACAATGCTGTCTGAAGGACAGGGTTAAAGGGGCGGAGGGGAGAAGAGGGGTGAGGAGGGGGACGGGGCCAAGGGGACAGTGGGGGGCTCAGCACCTGGTAACAGTGAATGTATGGGAGGTGGAAGTGGAGGGGGGTGTTGGGTGGTCACACTCCATCGGTCAGCAATGGAAGTGTTTAGCCTGCGAGGCGAACATGCAGCACTGATGTCGAGCAGGACCGCTGACCTGAGGCAGGATTTCCAAAACTGTGGTCCGAGAGCCAGCATGGGATCCTCCGGAGGGCGTAGTAAGAACCACAGTAGGTGGGTTTAAAGGAAATCAGGAGGACCAACCCATTCAGAGTCCCTGTATGTTCCCTCAAAGTCCTCAATACAGTTGAAGTTTGGGAATCAGGATCCCAGAGTTCATCTTTCATCGGAGTTGGTTTTCCTGACCACCTGACGGATTTAAGCTCAATATGAACTCTCTTGATTCCAGTTTCGGTATCCTGAGGGATATATTTGTCTCTTCAGCAGCTAAAGGCTCCAATAAAGTATGTGTCCACCATGTCAGTTTTTAGGAGCTTATGCTGAAACCGATGAGCGGTTATAGTGAACCAAAACAGTTGAAGTTGCAGCTGGACAGATAACCAAAGAGCTGAAACCATAACTCTCCATAAAGCAGAAAGAATACTGCAGATTCAGGCGATAATTGATTCATCACTATAATCGAGCCTTTTCACATTATGAGTGTTATTACAAAAATGGAATTTATAGTCCCTTTAAGACATCAAATGTGCTCTTTTCATTTAAATCAGACAATTCTCATAAGATTTTTTTTTCAGACAGTCCAAACCCTCATGGTAGATATCATATAAGTCTCAACATGCAAAGACGTTATATGACTAACACACACAAACTCACTACCGCTACTCTACACTCAGGGCCACAAAACAAATATATCCCATTACTGCTTGGAAATAATGGGCCCATTTTTCTCCCACATAGTGATCTTTATGAATAGTGTATAAACCCATCCACGCGCTGAATCCTTGGGGGTGGGTGACACTGCCACGGAAGATGGGAAGAGCTCAAACACGTTTCTGCCTTTTATCCTCCCTGATAAAGAACTCCCACTAATACAAACATGCAGTGCGGCAGACAAACACACACATCCACACACACACACACACACACACACACACACACACACACACACACACACACACAGTCACACTGCAGTGAACACAAGACATGAGAGTGCTTAAAAGCTCTGTCTAAACATAGACCCAAGGCCAACAGTGAGAGTGCTGTGGTCCTGAATGGAGCTCCACCGTCGCTGCACTCTGCCGCCTGCATGGCAGCAGAATAAGCCACAATAGCTGTTCTGTGTGCATAGAAAAAAGAAGGGCGTTATGCACTTCCTTTGAGATAACACTAATGGCTGAATATGCCTTGAAAAGCAGCCTCTTAGTTTTATTATTAAAAAAAAATAATTCATAAATTCCATCATGCTTTATTGAGCCACTTCTGATGGCGGTGGCACAGTAAGATGTGTGTGGTGTTGAATGTGAGGATTACTGCAGGTGTCAGTGTCTCTCGATCCCTCTCTCCTCGTCTTGTCCGAGGTGTTGTAAAAAAAAAAAAAAAAAAAAAAAAAAGCCCTTTGTTATGCTCCGCAGTATAAATCATTTACAGGCTTTGCATAAATTTGTGTAATCTCCTTCATGGGGGCTGGGCAGCCTATCTGATTCACTGGGAGCCAGGGAAGAGGAGTTCATGTTGACTGTGTGTGTGCCAAGCATGCATAGTGTGTGGAAACCGAAACCTGAACACAGTTAGTTACAGTTTCACATGCATTACGCGCAACATGTGTGAGAAAAAACACAGTCACATGGCATTCCAGTAAATTTAAATCCAGGAAATACAGTATGTGGCATGTTTCCCTCCAGAATGATATATACTGCATAAATATACTTTATATTAAAATGTAATTAAAGGTGAAATACTCAAAAATAGAGTCAGAGTTTTGTATTTTTATTCTGTAATCATAATAACAATGTTGTTCTATACTATGCAACTGTTGTTCAGTTTGCGTCCTTCGACACAGGAAATGAAGAACTTCCAGCAAAAACAACGGTACAGTCCCTTTTTAAAATTAATTTATGGCAGTCACTGAATTATTCAGCCCTGTCACCAGGATTTCTTTTTGCATTGTGCATTAATGCAAACCACAGGATATGTTGAATGTGGATGTATTTGCATGTTATTAGATCAAGTAAGTTCAGTAGAGTGTTATTAAAAGTCACGCTGTAGAATAACGAGCATAACAAGCGAGCAAGTCCCCTAATGGCTGATGACTGGTCAAACAAACACAGGACTTTCACACAGGAGAACGCTGTTTGTGTTTTGTGTGAATTCAAAAGTGGGCGTTTATGTTATGCTTGTGACGTAACGCTACGTATTAAGTCTAAGGGCGGTTGTAGTTTATTAACGGCAGTTATGTTGTTACAGCTGTTACATTACGTTGGTACTTAAGTATTTTAACACCAATCAAGAGTTCTTTTCTAACCTTAACCAAGTAGTTTTGTTGTTTTAAATGTTACCAATCGTTTCTGTACTCTCAAACTCTCTATCAGAAAGCTGACGCTTGACAAGCAACAGCAAATGTTTGAACTCGTAAACACCTCCTGTCTCCGAAGTGTGCATGGTCATGGCATGTTTGCCTCTAAATATGTAAGGGTCAATTGTATACAAATTGTTCCATAAATATTTGTTTTTGTTGAACCAGATTTATAATAGTTTGTACTTTTGATTCATGCTCATGTAAAAGTTTTGACCTATTTGAAAATAGGTGGTGATAAATCCTCTGTTCCTTCCTGAACTCTGGCTGGCCGATACATAACCCTCCCCACACATTTCTCCCCTCTGTTCCATCCAAGTGAGTTTTATTTGAATGGAGGGCTCATTCCCAGTAAAAACCACTATGGCTGCTGTCACAGTGTCCTTGCAGTTGTTCCATTATGCACCGTCCATGACGGAGCTCCATGATTTTTTTTTTGTGTCTGGATGACATCATCGCTCCAGTCTGTCCCTCCGTCCTTCAGCTTAGTGAAAGATCATTTCAAATTAATTTGTCATACAATAACTGACTTGTCCTGTATTATACTCTGATAGCATGAAATCAAATCAAACTGTGAGACCGTTTCAAGAATGGTAGCTGACTTTACTTGACTGAAAGTCAATATTGTATAGGTGCCGATTAATTTCACTTTTTGGGACATTATTATTTTTTCCGAAACAGATATTCTATAAATCATGTATTCTCATACATATCTCACATTATCAGTTTCTGTTGGTGTTGCCATACACTCAAATACACACACACACACACACACACACACACACACACACACACACACACACACACACACACACACACACACACACACACACACACACACACACACACACCCACACTTCCTCAGTGCAGTGACGAGGCTGCTGTAAGACAGTAAATCACTGAGAGGCGGAGCGCAGCGCTGAAAGCTCAGTGACAGAAGATAAAACATGCAGCAGCAGGCGGACTCTCTGCACTGAGCCCCACAGCACACCTCCGCCAGCTCTCCCTCCGCTCCACAAGACACTCTGACAGCGTTCAGCCTCATGAAAACACCATCCTCTCCAACGGGAGACTCACAGAGGGAGCAGACAATTTCATCCGCACATCAATCACCTCGAGCAAACATCCTAAAACAGAAGCATGTGGTTGGAAGAAAGATTCATGTACATGATATGACCTGGAAGAAAATAAACTGCATCCGCCACTTCCTTATTTCAGAAAAAATATACACACTATTCAATAGTTAGGATGAATATTGTGATATTTGATCCTGTTTGAATTGTGCTATGAATTACACATGTTTTTAAATTTAAACAACGTTAGTAGAGCGTGTTAATTTCACGTATTTCTGTTTGATCCAGCTGGAAAATGACGAGTTGCTCTTTTTGACCTCCTTACGTTAAAAGGACTTTTTTAAAACAAACATTTTGACTTGTTGTTGTAGGAAAAGCACAGGTGTGACTAACAACATTAACAAGTGTCCCAGTAAGCCATGGCAGTCTGACAGTGAGCCAACATGAGAAATACAAGAACCTTGAAACTGAACCACCTAAATGGAACTCAGCCATCATTCTTTTTCTTTTTTTTCACATCTGTGCTCTTCCTAGTGAAACATGACAAAAAGATGTCTTCTCTTGGCACATCATGCTGTTGGCAGTGTCATCGAGGCTGTTTTTGGACCAGTGTTTCGAATGTCTTTGGGTCCCCTTCAGATCTGTAAATCTATTTATCTGTTTCAGCTTGGTCCACAATTTTGGATGAAGACCTCATGAAGACCCCACAATAAGTTGAGTGAGACACCTCAACCCTTGTGGCTATTTGAATGTTAAAAGATGTAATTTATATATTTATATCTTTGTTTTTTAATGTAAACGCGAAACACGAACAGAAAATGATTCTTAAATTTGGCTATTTAGAATTGTGACAAGATATGTAAAGACTTGCAAATTCTCTCTGGTTACAAAATATGTAAAGGTGACACCGCTTTTAAAATATGTCAATTTACGTAAATTATGTCAAACTTGGCATTTCTGTACTGCAATCTCTCCTTCAGTCTCCTTACCCGATGTATCGACTGACAGACAAGCCATCATTATATACAGTGTATATATCTGCAGTTAAGTTAATATCAGCAGATAGGATTTCCACCTACATTGGTATCATGTGTTTTGATTGCAATTTTGAATGACAATAAACAGTGTTCACTTTTTTAGTGCCTTCCACAAAATGTTATTTTTATTTTTTATATTTTCTACATTTTTTTTACCATTTGCATGTGTGCTCAAGTTGCAATGAGGGCCCCTGTACAACGGAGATATGAGGGAAGGAGAGAGGGAGAGTTCAGAAAATAGACATTGAAATGAGTCACACAGCAACAATCAAACAGGTTTTGAAGCAGTTGTGAGGTAAAATGAGAGCCGCAGCGTGAGACTGCAACGCTCTGCTTTTCAATCAGTTGCTTCCTATCTCACCTGTTCAAGTATAATTGTAGCACAAACACACACACACACACACACACACACACACACACACACACACACACACACACACACACACACACACACACACACACACACAGAATGTCAGATTACACGGTGAAGTCTATATCTCTGTTTCGCTCTCACACACACACACAAATCACTTGCCAGGATCATTTTGCACGTCCTCGGTGGGGAACCCCATCAACTTTCACAGCAGGTAACAGAGCAATGAAACACGTCCCAGACTGTCGAACCTGCCTGTCACACACACACACACACACACACACACACACACACACACACACACACACACACACACACACACACACACACACACACACACACACACACACACACACACACACACACGCTGCGGATACATTCACTCAGAGAGGTAGTAGGTTAGTCCAACATGGTGGCCACACTGATGCATGCCACACAGGGCAGGCTGTTCTCACTTATTGTTGATACTTATACGATACAAAAAATAAGGCATTGTAATTCATATATACCATGTAATACCAAAAATGATTGTCCTAATGTAAGTAATCAAATGGGGAAGTTGCATGGCGATATCGATTATTTCTTTTTTTTAAGCCTCTTCAGCTGTTTATGCATTTTCTCAAAAACACTAAACTTTCCAGTTTCATTCCTGACAATTTTAACTGAGGGGTTTCTGGATGAACCCTTCATAGCCTGATTTATTGAACATCTTTTTGCTAAAAACATTGTGAAAATGGATTTCTTATTGCTTTTTCATGGCAGTATTTTCTGATTTATGGAGCGATACAAAGAGATATCCAAAATTGCCCTCAGTTAAAAGAATTTTGAACCTGCTTTATCCATTTTTCTGATTTATGATCTGGATATGTATGCAAACGAGCACATTTTTAATAACATAATACCTCATATGTACATCCAAACATAACATTTCAGAAAACTTGTGTTCTACAAATAGTTTTCTTTATGTAAGTAATCAACAGGGGAAGTTTCATGGCCATAGCTGTTTCTTAATTTTAACCCTATTTACCTGAGGTGTCTCCCCTTATAAACACAAACCAGAATCTTTTCCTGAACCTAACCAAAACTTTTTTGCCTAAACACAACGCTCTGCACCACAGGGGCTCAGACAGGAGCGCTGATCACTCGTGTTTCTGGACATTCATAGAACAATGCATGAAAAATAAGAAATCATTTTTTGTGAGATATCATACGAACCATTTTATGAGGATGCACAGGGATGTAGCGTGCTGCTACAAGTAACGTGCTCACTCAAGTAATACTCATTCAGATTTCCTCTGATAGCAGATACTGGACGGACACTTGGCTTCACTGTGCTGTAGAATAAATATGCTCTCAACATGCTCTCTCATGTGATGTTCAGTTTCTTCTTCTAAGTAGGGTATCAAATTCAGATAGCGGCTCTGTATCCTGTAGAAGCCACAAATGGAGTGATGTGGTGTTCATCGGAACTACTTTTCTGAGGAAATGTTGCTTCTGAGCACAGTTTTTTTTGGCACGACTCTTGTTTCAGACGAAGTGGAAGTGTGTGAAGTCTGGTTTATGCTTTTAGATGCTTGTTTAAGAAAGGAGATACACTTATGACTTCTGATGACTAGTAGTTCTCTTGAATACCTATGTTGAATACACTTCCTGTAAGTCGCTTTGGATAAAAGCGTCTGCTAAATGACTGTAATGCAATGTAATGTAATGTGTGTGTTCCCCTGAAGCAAATAGTGGTAATTTCAAGTCCAGAAAAAAGGGTTTAATACACCTACTTACTGGAAACCTCATCTCACCCAGCTTGTCGAACTATGAGGTCAACACTACGGTTGTTAAACCAAGGTTAACCTTATGAATTCAAACAAAAGCATTTGCTTAGTTTTATGCAACAAAACCACTTAGTTACATTTAGGAAAAGATGAAGGTTGGAAGTTGAAATGACTTTGTTTGTAAAGTAATTTGTGAACACAAAGACAACAACATGCTGGAGTCACACAGGTCACGAACAGCGATCTCCTGTGTTTGTTTGTCTCAGCCATTAATCATCCCCTCCGACCCCCATCCTAAGTAGCTTTTTTTCAGTCTTTAAACTGTGCCACCACACTACGTTTCCTACACTGTCCACATTTTAAAGTCTCCTTTAGCGAGACACTGATCCCCTAGTTTCTACCTGGGTGATTCACAGCTCACTGCTCCTTCATGCTTAGAATGTGTTAAATGTAGAGCTAGAGGTCAATTTTCATGTATACACACTTATTAAAAATCATATATCATTACATCAATATTATACGTGTGTTTGTTCAATTGACCCACTTTCTCCTAAGTAGCTAAAATTTAGATAGTGGCTTTGGTAGTATCCTGTAGACGCCACAAATAAATGTGTGGTGTTAATTGGAACTACTTTTCTGGAGGAAATGTTGCTTCTGAGCACAGTTTATTGTTGAAGGACTACTGGCGTCAGTATCAGATGCCGAGGGGCGTGACAAAGTGTCATCATTTGATTAACGTGTGTGAGTGTGAACATGGTGTTCCCGACAAAAAAACACACATTGCTCTCAATGAGACTATTCAGAATAAAAGGTTTGGATGAATGTTGTAGTGGATGAAATCACTTTTTATTCGCTATAGTGCACTAGATTTACGTTCCTCTGTTTCATTTGTCACTTCTTTGTGTGACACTTACGTATGCACTATACATAACCTTCAAACATTCTCACACTGAAATAAAAAAACGCAGTCTCCATAGCATGCTCTTTACTTCTCGCTCAAAACCCTGCAATGCTTCACGTGAAAATTACAGTTATTTGTCGCTGCCTCTGTTAGTGTTGATTTATAGGTGTGTGTGTGAAACTGTAAAGAAAGGTGTTGAGTGTTTCATATGTAGGAAGTAGTGAATGAGTAACCATGGGAGTGGATTCAGACACAGCACAGTCTAATAATATATCCACGCCGGAGACGCAAGTCTTTAGTGATCTCAAGGCTGCGTTACATTCATCTGTGGAAAAAAACAGGAAAATGGAGACCCATGGAAACAGAACAAAGTGAAATGCACAGTGCAAGCAAACACTCTGATTTAACAATGTTTCAAACAAATTTCTTTTTTGCCTTTTCTCTTTTGAGTGTCTCCTCTGTCTCTCTGCTCGTGTTGGGTTCATTGTCTTTTATCCGACGCCTTTGTTCTTATTCTGTCGCTCTGCTTTCTGGGGGAGTCTCGGCTGTTTAGAAGTTCAACCCTCACTGTCTGACCGTCTGACCTGCTGACATGCTTTGATCCCGTCTTTATCCTCTCTTCTTCCTTCTCTTCCTCCCTGCCTGACCATCATAAACAAGTGCAATGGGGAGCCAAGAATACAAACACACACACACACACACACACACACACACACACACACACACACACACACACACACACACACACACACACACACACACACACACGGGCCATTGTTTGAAAGACAGTGTTTTATTTAGAAGCATTTTTATTGTTTTGTTTACCTCAGTTAAACACTGGAAACACCTCTCACCATTATACAGTTAAAGAATAAAAAACAGACAACATTGTTCCTGTTGTTTTTAAATGTGCCACAAGAAACTGAATTAGCTGTATTGTTATTTTACAACAAATAAATAATTGTTTGCTGAATGACTGTTGAAATATATCAGTATGTATATATTATGGGAATTTATCAATTCAGTGCAGGCAAGTTGCTGAATTTGTTGTGCAACTTGAGTCGGATGTGTACAGTACAGTATGTACAGTATGATTTGAATTTAACAAGTTCCTCTAAAGTGTACTTTTTGATGTAGAAATTAAGAACGTAGCTGTGTCATCATTCCATATTACTCACTAAAATAGAGTAAGACAACAATAAAAGTTACAGTGCAGTGCAAGAAATAAAAAAATATTTGATTTAATGAAAGGCCGCCGCAAACCTGATTTAAAAGAAGTGAGTGTTTTATGGGAGTTTGTTTCAGATATATGGTGCATAAAAATGGACCAAAAATGGTGACAGAAAGCAGACCTGTACAAGACAACTTGAGAATTCTGAATTGTTGATAATAAAGCAGCAGAAGTATTTTAAAATAAATTCTTTGTCAGACAGGAAGCCAGTGTGAAGACCTCAGAACTAGAGTGATGTGATCCAGTTTCCTGGTCTTAGTGATGACTAGCATTCTTATTCAGCTGCAGCAGTCTGTAACACACCGATACAGTAGTGGAGTCTATCCTGCTGAGACATACATCTTTTAATCCTTGATATATTCCTGAGGAGATGGTAGGCTGACATTGAATAAAAATGAGAATCGTTGTGTTTTTTTTCTGCATTGCATTTTTGGACACCAGTGTCCACCAAAAACACACTCAAAAATCAAGTAAATGTTGTCTGCAACTCTTAGTGTATGCATAATAAAACCATGTGTGTATTATGGCAATAGGATACAGCATATACAATGCATACATTTAGGCTCTGAGTCCTGGTATTGCACATTGGGGGGGTTCTTACCAAACACAAGCATAAGATGGAGAAAGTTACCTCTGCGATCAGTGGATTAATTGTGAGCGTAGGTGTTCAGGTCGTCACCTGAAACGAGCTGGAGCCACTCCAGCAGAGGACTGAGTGCTACACAGTGCTGTCCTCTTCTGAACTTCAGCTAATCAATTAACGTGATTTAATACACAGTCACTCCACGTGGACGCCAGCGTGGCTCAGTGTTCTCCTAATTTATACTGTATCGACCGTTTCACACACATGCAGAGAGGGTGAGAGAGAGAGAGAGGGTGAGAGAGAGAGAGAGAGAGAGACAGTGAGAGAGAGAGAGAGAGAGAAGAAGAAATCGGAAGCATTGTTGAATGGTTGCGGGTAAATCTGGATCTCAAGGGAAATTTAAATGATTGTTTTATTTTTTTCACAGTTTCACATTGCTGATGTTTAAAGGGAAGGAAAGAAAGAGGCAGAGAGCAAGCGGGGCAGAGAGAGACTGACTCAGAGAGTCCTCTCCTGTGAGCCTTCGCCTACCCTTTGGCATAGAAAGTGAGCCTGCATATTACTCAGTCTATCACAACACAGCAGGAGAATGGGAGGAGAATTAATACACTTGGCTTTCATGCCAGCGTGCTCTCTCTTCGCCTTTCTACTCTCGCTCCTCTCTTCAAGCTCCAGTGGGCAAAAGCACTTTGTGTGCTAATAAAATTAACTTGTATATTGCTTTATTTTCTAGCTGATAACAACCAAGCTTAAACAAGTACAAAAAGGAATAAACAGAAAACCTCTTGAATCTTGAGATTTTTTTCTATTTTCTGTTCATTTGTAAACACAGGCCTGCATGGTGCCGGCGGCAGCCCGGTGTTCAGAGTGCTGCGGAGGCTCAGGGGGCGAACATTTTCGTCTGTGTGCATTTCAATGACATAAATAAATATATAAATAAACTGTATCTAGCCTGCCATTCCCTCAGCAGCCATCTATCTGCCTCCCATAAATCTGAATGACATTAACATTTAAAAAAAAAACACACACCCAAGTCCTGTCTGTGTGTGGATGGGCCTCTCAAGACAGACAGGCCTCCATTTTATTTATCCACATAGCGGGGAGAGGAAGACAGGCACGGCCACAGACGGGCATAAATCTGTGCAGGTTAGAGCCGTTGAACCGCCTCAGCCGGCAGGTTAAGTGAATATCACCCCTCTGCCTCCTGAAAAAGCTCACACTCCCATTTCCCACTCCCATTAAATATGTGTTTCATTTCTGCCTTATTTGGATGGAAAGTCATTTTACCCTCTTTTATAGAAGGTCATAAAATATATAGTGGGTTTTTTTTTTCTTTTAACGCTCTGCATAACATTTACATTTTCTATTGTATGAATGTGATCGCCGCGACACCGGGCTGAATAAAACATTCATGGCAAAAGCCATTTCTTCCGTGACATTTGGTCTCCTATCTATCATCAGTTTTTTTTTATACGCAGCCAGGAGAACAAACGCTGGTCAAATGTTTAAATGTGGCCTCTCCACATAAAATTCAAACCCTTGCTTTCACATTAACACCCGCCGGCTAGTATATGGAAAATGCTTTTGTGTGTGTGTGTGTGTGTGTGTGTGTGCAGATAAGAGAAAAGTCAAATGGAAATGACTTGCAGGGCTGTTGTGGCAGTGGGGAGCGTGCTGATGGGCCTGGGAAATTGAAGCATGTCAGTAAAATTAGAAAAAAGCCTCAACTGGCAGACATGTAAATGTGGCAGAGCCGCTCAGATGAGTCCATTATGGACCGTCCCACGCAGCCTTTTCTCATCAGAAATCCCATCAGTATATTAAAAAGGTATAGCCTTGGCATTGACAAATTAATTCTTTTTGACCCCCCCTGACTGATTTGAATGGTTGCTGAACTCAATGATGGCCAGCAATTCAATATTATCATTCATCTTCCTTCAGCATAAAAATACAGAGAAATGAAAATGATTTATTGTAATACAATTGAGTTTTCTAAATCTATGGTATTAACGATAATAGTGTACTGATAAGATTTGAGAAAGTAGAGAACAGTTTGGATACTTTAGATATTGAGAATGGGGCCTAGATGTTTTGGAGTCTTCTGAACAAAGAGCTCCTACTTAAAGCCCCAGTATTGTGTTATTATTGGATTCAAGGTATTTTGTTTGAAGTTAGTTTAACTCCAAAACTCTCTGAATCAATTTTAAGGACAACAATAATTTCTGTAAAGAAGTAATATTCAGTAGAAAAAGGTTTTACATTCTAGTGGAGTCAAGTGAGAACTGAACTAATGAAAAGATTTGATTTTCATTTAAGGGTATAGAAATGATAATCCATTACTTAGTGTTCTGATAAGAAGAAAAAAATGGACAAGGAGCAGATGAATACCTCCTGATGAGAAGAAGTGTTATTTTCTATATAAGGAGTGGTTGCAGAACTTTATCTGTCTCCTGGTCGTACTGCTTTTGGGTCCACACCCCATCCGTGACAATAATCAATCCAACAGTTGGCAAGACATTTCACTTTGTGAACCTCATGCAGGGAAAGTCAGGGGATCAATAAAGTCCTTGTGATTTTTATCCTTTGGAAAACATGAATGTCTTCCAAAAAATGTGTTCCAATCCGTTGAATAGATTTTAAGATATTTCACTAGATAAGTGAAGACCTTCAACTGCTAGTGGCACTAAAATGAAAAGTCAATAATTCACAAAAGTCATCACGGTTCATCATCTGAGAAATTTCATATCAGTCTATCCAAAAGATATCAAGATATTTAACTTAACCCCAAAATATCAACATCCTTGTGGTGCTAGAGGGGAAGGAATCATCAAAGAATGTAGGCTTCATTATCACACTAGGTGTGATAATGGGAGAAAAAGCAGCATTGAAATCATCATCCATTATTCAAAGTTTGTCCGTAATCGGTTTAATCAACGATTTAATGTTTTTCTCCAGTGAGTTATCTCAACTGGAATCATTCCAATAAAGTAGTGCAGACCAAAGACAGACAATTATTCAATTTTGGTAGTTTAATGTTTCTTATAGCGGTTACCTGACTTCTTTCTTTACAAAGATAGTGTGAGCTAATGCACTGTGAATTGTACTCCATCCAACTATCCATGCATCCTAAATTTAGTCACAGAATTGACGTACAATGAGAGCTGAACTGCATGCATGATAGCTCTACCATTACAAACAACAAGGGCATTAATATTAGTTCCGGTGAAAGCTAATCTTAGCTCTGTCATCATGTACAGAGTATGAATACTGGAACTGACAATCATGAAACAGATCGTCTGAGAAGTAATGTTTTGAAATAGTTTGGTGTCAGAACCAAAGAGTATGAGTCTAGAGCTTCATTGGGGACTGTGTGATGAAATAATGATGAATGAGTGATTCCATTCCCATATTTATTTATTTTTTGCATTCGAGGTATCCCATTAGAAAACCTGTATGGAAACATAAAATTCAATAAAACTTCCTGAACTGTGCAACAAAGGTTTTATGCTTACTTGAGGTGGTTTCTGCCTTTCTCGAAAAAAAGAGTTGATGCGCTAAATTGGATATGGTAACACCATTGCCAGATATATTCTGACTGCGAACATTAAAATCAAATGACTGATCAGCTGTTCATGCTGTTGACGTCGGCTGTCTCGGATAACCCACAATGTGTGAATGCTTTTCTCTATCTCCGGATAGCATGAAACATGGCCGCTGTGGCGTAGTGGAGAGCAAGGTAGTTCTCCAATCAGAGGGTCGGTGGTTCGATACCCGGCTTATGCAGTCGATGTGTCCTTGGCCAAGACACTTAACCCCAAGTTGCTCCTGAAGGCTTGCCATCGGTGTGGACTGGATGTTGCATGAATGTTAGTTAGAGTCTGATGGTGACACATTGCATGGTAGCCCTGTCATCAGTGTGAATGGGTGAATTATATGTAATATACTACTGATTGTAAGTCACTTTGGATAAAAGGGTCTGCTGAAATGACTGTAATGTAATGTAATGCTTCTAGTTGACACGAAAGACCAATTAGAAACTTGCCCAATTAAAACAAAGTCCTGAAGAAGTCTCTCCAGGTTTTCTCTCGTAGATGGGTTGGATGGCCATGGCTATTTCCTGTTCGCAGCCTTCTACAGCCATGCGTAGCCTTTGTTTAGCCTCATCTAAACCAGTTAATGAAATCTCCCCTGATTTGAATTTGGTGTTGGTGTTAACTGTTGTATAAATAAACCAAAGTACTGGACACATTTTTATCGGATGATGGCGCTAGTAGCAAAGTCAGGGCTTCACCAGAGTTCACAAAGACAGTGAGCGTCTGCAACAAATTGCACAATAATTGTCACAGTTCTTCCTCCGTACTGTCAGTAGCTCCATACTCCCTGTCACTCTGTCTCACTCACCTAATTGGCTCACTCTGTTCACCTGCCTGTCACTCTCTCTCAGTTCACTCTGGCCACTCCCAGTTCCACTTCCAGCTCACAGCCCAGCCCCCTCTCTCTCTCACCACACTCTCCCTCACTCACCTAATCAGCCTCATGCAGTGCACCTGTCTGCCACACCCACCTCATCAGCACCATCCCTCTCACCTGCTCACTCTGCTGCACCTACACCCTGCAGTATTTAAACCCCAGTCAGTCACACACTCGCTGCCAGATCGTTCGTTGCATTTATGTCAGACCTTCCAGCAATTTCCCGTGGACTGATTTCCCGTTGCCTGTGCCCCGGTCAACGACTCAGCCTTCTGTCCCCGACCACCGGATTCCCCTACCTTGCCTTTGCCTCGGTTAGCCACCTTAGCCTTCTGTCCCCGACCACGAGTTTAGCCTCCGCTTCCTCTGGTTTCCGTCTGCCTGATCCCCTGCCTGTTTCCCAATGTGAGTCTGACCCTGCCTGCCTGTCTGTCTGCTGTGTGCTCAGCTTTAAATAAAGCTCCAGAACTTTATCTGTCTCCTGGTCGTACTGCTTTTGGGTCCACACCCCATCCGTGACAATAATCAATCCAACAGTTGGCAAGACATTTCACTTTGTGAACCTCATGCAGGGAAAGTCAGGGGATCAATAAAGTCCTTGTGATTTTTATCCTTTGGAAAACATGAATGTCTTCCAAAAAATGTGTTCCAGTCCGTTGAATAGATTTTAAGATATTTCACTAGATAAGTGAAGACCTTCAACTGCTAGTGGCACTAAAATGAAAAGTCAATAATTCACAAAAGTCATCACGGTTCATCATCTGAGAAATTTCACATCAGTCTATCCAAAAGATATCAAGATATTTAACTTAACCCAAAATATCAACATCCTTGTGGCGCTAGAGGGGAAGGAATCATCAAAGAATGTAGGCTTCATCCTCTGGGGACCATCAATCTCTGTACAACATTTCATGACATCCATCAAGTTGCTGTTGAGATATTTCAGTGTGAGACCCATCAACAGACTGACATTACCATCCACATCATGAATAAAGGTAAAGCTGCGTGCTGACCTTGTTAAATATAACCTCAATAGTAAAGTAAGGTTGCCATAGCAACAAATCTCAAGTCAAAAAGGTTGGAGGTTGGAAAACTAGAAAGCCACCCTTTAAGCTTAGTATAACAAGTTCCTTTGTACTTTAAAGACAGGAAACCTAAATTTGAATTGAACCTCTTTTGTGATTGAGGTTAGGTTTTGTTTGTTCGTTTGAGCAAACATGCTACATTTCAACACGTCAGACAAAATCAAGACCAATTTCCTCCCAAGCTTCATGTATAATTTAGTGAATTGACAATCAAGGAGTTAACCCCTTATGATCAGGATGCTGTTTTTTTACACCAAAGTTGCAGCTTTTTCCACAGTTTGGAAACTGCGTTGCCCCATTTCAGGTTGTGTGAAGGTCTCCCACAGGTACTCATTAGTATTGTTTACTCCTGAACCCAAAGGGGCCGTGTTGTCTTCTAATCATAGATTTTACAACACCTTCTAACACTGGCAATGTTTTCCCACATGACTGTGATCCTATGAAGAAATATTTCAGGTCAACGTTTGCACAGAATTAATGTACAGTTTTTTCAGAATGGGAACTTGTATGTTAGATCAAGCTCAATAAACAGTCTGTGGTGTTCAGGTGCCTTCGGTTATTTCAATAAGTACAATTTAAAAATGCATTTATTGTATCCGGGATCTCAACATTAGTGTCCATCATGACCAAAACAATCGATGAGTTTCAGCATGTGTGCCGGTTTATAAACGAGGCAGTGTATGCTGAGTTCAAGGTGCAGCAACCACAATATTGAATACTGCATAAGATTTCATGGGAGAAGATCAATAACCTTCTTATTATGCCTTCTTCAGGCTTTGGGGTCATGAGGCCCCAAAGCCTGAAGTAAACATACCACAGTAAAACCTTTCTAACGGCCAACAGAAGACACACAAAGATGAAAGACACTGAGGGTAAACGGTCGATTTAGGATGTTTCTGTTCTCCAGCATGATTCAAGTAATCAGGGGTGAGGATGTTGAAGGGCTTCTTTTTGGGATTGTCACCTAATTTTTATACAAAGAGGAAGTGCAAATAAAAGTAGTTGAAGATGTTTTAACTGATTTAGAAACACTTTTTAATAATACACTCTTTAAAACTGGTCTATACGTTGTGACTTCAATAGTCAAAGGTTAATCAATCACTTACTAATGCTTTAAAGATCAGTAATAAGCCTGCCAAAACGTGTCCAAACGCTTGACTGGTACTGTATATATATAAAATAAAAAAATATATAAAATAAAAATAAAGAAAAACCATTGAATGAGAAGGTGTGTCCAAACGTTTGACTGGTACTGTATATATATATATATATAAAATAAAATAAAATATAAAATAAAAATAAAAATAAAGAAAAAACATTGAATAGGAATGTGTGTCCAAACGTTTGACTGGTACTGTATATATATAAAATAAAAAAATATATAAAATAAAATAAAAATAAAGAAAAACCATTGAATGAGAAGGTGTGTCCAAACTTTTGACTGGTACTGTATATATAAAATAAAAAAATAAAATAAAGAAAAATCATTGAAAATCCAAACTTTTGACTGGTAAAACATAAAATAAAAAAATATATATAATAAAAATGAAAAAATTGAAGAAGGTGTGTCCAAACTTTTGACTGGTACTGTATATATAAAATAAAAAAAAATAAAAAAAATAAAATAAAGAAAAACCATTGAATGAGAAGGTGTGTCCAAACTTTTGACTGGTACTGTATATATATAAAAAATAAAAAATATATAAAATAAAATAAAGAAAAATGTTTGGATGTCTTCAATATTAATCTACAATGTAGAAAAATTAAATTAAAAATAAAGAAAAACCATTGAATGAGAAGGTGTGTCCAAACTTTTGACTGGTACTGTATATATATAAAATAGAAATATATATAAAATAAAAATAAAGAAAAATGTTTGAGAAGGTGTGTCCAAATATTAATCTACAATGTAAAATAAAAAAAAATAAAATTAAAAATTAAGAAAAACCATTGAATGAGAAGGTGTGTCCAAACTTTTGACTGGTACTGTATATATATAAAATAAAAATATATATACAATAAAAATAAAAATAAAGAAAAATCATTGAATGAGAAGGTGTGTCCAAACTTTTGACTGGTTCTGTATATATATAAAATAAAAATATATATAAAATAAAAATAAAGAAAAATGTTTGGATGTCGTCAATATTAATCTACAATGTAGAAAAAATAAAATTAAAAATTAAGAAAAACCATTGAATGAGAAGGTGTGTCCAAACTTTCGACTGGTACTGGTAATAGAAATATATATAAAATAAAAATAAAAATAAAGAAAAACCATTGAATGAAAGGTGTGTCCAAACTTTTGACTGGTACTGTATATATATAAAATAAAATAAAATATAAAATAAAAATAAAGAAAAACCATTGAATGAGAAGGTGTGTCCAAACTTTTGACTGGTACTGTATATATATAAAATACAAATATATATAAAATAAAATTAAATATAAAGAAAAACCTTTGAATGAGAAGGTGTGTCCAAACTTTTGACTGGTACTGTATATATATATATATATAAAATAAAAAAATATATAAAATAAAAATAAAGAAAAACCATTGAATGAGAAGGTGTGTCCAAACTTTTGACTGGTTCTGTATATATATAAAATAAAATAAAAAATATTAAATTAAAATAAAGAAAAATGTTTGGATGTCTTCAATATTAATCTACAATGTAGAAAAAATAAAATTAGAAATTAAGAAAAAACATTGAATGAGAAGGTGTGTCCAAACTTTTGACTGGTACTGTATATATATAAAATAAATAAAATAAAATGAAAATAAAGAAAAACCATTGAATGAGAAGGTGTGTCCAAACTTTTGACTGGTACTGTATATACATAAAATAAAAAAATAAGAAAAACCATTGAATGAGAAGGTGTGTCCAAACTTTTGACTGGTACTGTATATATATAAAATAAGAAAATATATAAAATAAAAATAAAGAAAAACCATTGAATGAGAAGGTGTGTCCAAAGCTTTGACTGGTACTGTATATATATAAAATAAATAAAATAAAATAAAATAAAAATTAAGAAAAACCATTGAATGAGAAGGTGTGTCCAAATTTTTGACTGGTACTGTATATATATAAAATAAGAAAATATATAAAATAAAAATAAAGAAAAACCATTGAATGAGAAGGTGTGTCCAAACTTTTGACTGGTACTGTATATATATATAAAATAAAAAAATATATAAAATAAAAATAAAAATAAAGAAAAATGTTTGGATGTCTTCAATATTAATCTACAATGTAGAAAAAAATAAAAATAAAAATAAAGAAAAACCATTGAATGAGAAGGTGTGTCCAAACGTTTGACTGGTACTGTATATATATAAAATAAAAAAATATATAAAATTAAAATAAAAATAAAAATAAAGAAAAACCATTGAATTAGAAGGTGTGTCCAAACGTTTGACTGGTACTGTATATATATAAAATAAAAAAATATATAAAATTAAAATAAAAATAAAGAAAAATGTTTGGATGTCTTCAATATTAATCTACAATGTAGAAAAAAATAAAAATAAAAATTAAGAAAAACCATTGAATGAGAAGGTGTATCCAAACGTTTGACTGGTACTGTATATATATCTAAAATAAAAAAATATCTAAAATAAAAATAAAGAAAAATGTTTGGATGTCTTCAATATTAATCTACATGTCTTAATAAGCACTTTGCATTAATTAAACTAAAAATAAATAAATATATTATTTAGCCCCAAATCGCTGCTTTCTGTTCAGTGCACTTCACCAACACACACATATCCGACAGCAAGTGAATGCAGCACGGAAGCAGAGCGGGACCCGCCTCCCCCCCTCCCTCCCCTCCTCCTCCTCTCTCTCCTATCGTGCGCGATCCCGCCGGGGAGGTTGCGCGCACGGGAGGGTGTCGGGGTTGGGGTGTGTGTGTGTGTGTGTGTGTGTGTGTGTATGTGTGTGTGTGTGTGTGTGTGTGTGTGTGTGTGTGCTCTCTCTGCTCTCTGACCCCAGTGGCAGCTCCGACTCACTGCACTCCGTCTCTCTCTCTGTTGTCTGTCAGTGTCTCTCTCCCTCCTCCCTCTCTCTCTCTCTCTCTGTGTATCTCTCCATATCTCTCTCTCCCTCCTCCTCCTCCCCTCCCCTTCGCCTTCTTGTCTGGTTTCTTTCCACCGGAGCAGCCGAGGTCCCCGCCGGGTCGAAGGTTCTGCCCTGATCCGCCCAGACTGCCGCAACCTCCGGACGACCGCGTTGAACCTCCCCGCTCTCCTCGCTGCTGCTGCCGCATGGACCCGCGTCTCTGCACCGCTGCCTCCGCCGCTTAGAGGGCGACCCCGACCCGCCGCTCTCTTCCTCTCCGGCCAGATATATATACATAAATATATATATATATATATATAGTATATACACACACATATATACATATATATATATATATATATATATAAAAAAAAAAAAAAGAGGAGGTAGAGCAACCTTTCTCCGCTTTGCTTTGGAGGACCGAGAAGGGGGAGAAAGAAGGGCAGACGGGGTGAGAAAAAAAAAAAAGAAAGAGGAAATTCCTGACACAAAGCCGTCGGTTTAAAAGGTGGCTTGTCATTTCAGGAGGACGAGCAGGAGGGGTCGCCTTTGGTGTTGTTATTTATTTATTTATTATTATTATTATTATTATTATTATTATTATTATTGCAGGAGCAGAGTTCAGGATTGCATGGATCTTCTTTCTTTTTATATATGTGTGTATATATGTGTGTGTGTGTGTGTGTGTGCATGCAAAATCCTGCAAGCAGTGAACAGCACATAGCACACATTGTGCAGAAACACATGCATGGTATCAGTGGAGGGTCAATGCATCCGGCTTTACCCTCTTGGAGTGCTTTCTACTCGTGAAGGTAGCTATTTGGTGTGGAGGTGGAGGTGGTGGTGGTGCTTGTAAAATGCAAAGACAGGACTGTGTGTGTGTGTGTGTGTGTGTGTGTGTGTGTGTGTGTGTGTGTGTGTGTGTGTGTGTGTGTGTGTGTGTGTGTGTGTGTGTGTGTGTGCACCACTACTGTTATAGGAGAAGCAGATCAGTGCAAAGCTACAGCCTGCATGCATGATAATTAAAAAATTAAAAAAAAAAAAAATCTAGTGCCAGGGCAGGTTTATAGCAAGCTAAGCTACAGAGCTAGTTGCTGCTACTGTAGCCACAAGGTAGAGAGACAGAAGCAAGCAAGGCGAGTTACACACACATATATAGATATAGATATAGAGACACACACACATGGTGAGGATACAGTAGAGCATGCTGCAAAAAAAAGCACATTTTCTGAGCAGCAGGAGAACTTGAGTTTTTAGATTTTGTCTTGAGAGAAGTGTGCAAGGCAGCTTTTAATTGAAGTCATTTTTAAATATATTTTATTGTGAAGGCCAAAGGAAGATCTGACAACTTGTTTCTTGTATACTTGCAGCAGAAAGGATTAGATTTGGAGTTGGAATAATGGCATTGCAATATTTTTTCATTGTAAAGATTTGAGTGTGAGCTGGGTTTTTTTTTTTTGTTGCTTTCTGCAGGAATTGAGTTTACCCTCCTTTTTTTTTTTCTAGGCTGGCATGAATCTTTCTGACTTAAATTCATAGCACATATCAGAGGGAAGTAGCATCAAGCTGACCTAGAAAACATAAATCAATGCTTTTGTGGAAATAGGACAGTTTTTCTTTTCTAGCTTCAACTGGGAGGGTTGTGTGCTCAACAACTGGAGTTTTTTTTTTTTTTTTTTTTTTTTTTTTTTTTTTATTTTTTTTTTTTTTTTACTCACCACTGCATCACAGGATTTAACCATCAAATGAACTCCGCAGCTGCTGATTACAGTCCAAAAAAAAGAAGATACATTGATTTTTCTTCTTCTTCTTCTTCTTGAAATGCTCGTGGCTGCATGAGGAGGTCTGGTATAAAAAGCCTGTAAAGCCCACAGTGGCCACTTCACTATCAGTCAGGGAGGTCAGGCAGGAGGGAAGCTCTGGGGTTTTGCAACGAGACGCACACACACACACACACACACACACACACACACACACACACACACAGAGAGAGAAGTCGGTGAGTGAGATCTGAGGATGCAACAAAAAAACAACACACTTGTGCAGGATTTTAGCTGCTTTTTCCTGCAGAATTTGTGTGTGTTTTTACCTAATTTTAGCCTTTTTATTGTACGGTTTTGCAGAGCAGTTCTGATAGAAGATTTGATTGTTGAGGCCGGGAATAATTTTTGCATGTTTTGCGGTTTGTTATCAAATGTTGTTTTCTGTCTGTGTCATGCATTCTGAAAATGTTCTTGCTTTATTGAACGCTTATTTGATCAGTTTTATTTTGTTTTTGCTTGGTTTAATTTCAGCAAGCTAATGCCTTAGAGACTAATGCCTGCAGTCATTTATTTTTTAAACATTTGAATATATTAGTTTGCATTAAAAACAGCTGGGTTATTAGCAGCAGAGCAGCAATTAAAATCGGGGCATCCAGATTGTAAATTGTCGCCTTAACAGCTCAGTGTCTCGTTTTTTGAAAGTATTTCTATTCACTTAACAAAATGCCAGATTGTTTGAAAAGGGTAGAGTACGTCTGCTTATTATATTTAAATTGCCTCAATGCATTTTCTTCTGATTTCTGATTTTATTAATAATGCTTTCAGGAATTCACTTTTCAAATTGTGACACAGCAAAAAAAAAAAAAAAAGAATCTGTTTTCTGTGTTTCTGCTCTCTGAAACCAAGCAAGAAAACTGTAATTGCAGCATAACATATTGAACAGTGTAATAATGGAAATGATTAGAAAAAGATTACCTCCTTAATTCATGTGTGATCTACTTGTACTCAGAGTCATTTCAGCTCCTAAAGCCACCTGTTTTTACTTGTGCAGTTTATTTATTCACAGAGGTTTTATACTTTTCTACCAGTGTATTCAGTGTGTGTGTGTGTGTGCATTCTGTTTGAAGCAGCTGCGTGTGTGTGTGTGTGTCTCCTTTCTCCTGTCGGTGCAGACTGCAGTGTGTCGTGGTCGAGTCGGTCGGCCGGGTCGCTGCTCCTGCTCCTGCTGCTGCTGCTGCTGGGAGACTTCCTGGGCTTCTTTTAAAAGCGGCTCTGAAGGATGACCGCTGCACGGCTCGCTGCTGAATCCCGGTGAACGAACGGCGTCTCATGTCCAAACGGCGGAAGGATGGCTCATGGCAAAGTGACCATCACGGTGGACGAGTACAGCTCCAACCCCACGCAGGCCTTCACACACTACAACATCAACCAGAGCCGCTTCCAACCTCCACACGTCCACATGTAAGTGACACACACACACACACACACACACACAGGATCACGCACACACACATTGTGGATCACCTGCTGTGGGAACAAAAATGAGAATTAAGAATAATATTAACCTGTCAAAATAAATGAATTTATACTTTTCATCCTGCCTGTTTTAAAATCTTAAATGGACAAATGAAACTTTTAATCAACTCATCCAGAGCTTTTTTTCCCTCATTTTCTTTATTCATTTATTTTATTTCACATTTTATGATTTGATGGTTTAACGCTGGTTTTGTTTGACGTGTAAAACAAATTTCAGAAGAGGCAATAATCCAGACTGCATACATTTAGATATATTTTGAGGGGCAACAGGAAGCCAATCAGGCGCCTGTTTGATGCCGAGTCTTTGTTTATACTTTAATTTAATTGGCTCTAGCTCAGAGAGCGTACGGTGGCCAAGGAGGATAAACTTTGAGAACAGACAGAGACCAGAAAGCTGCTCGAACTGTGCTGTGTAACATTTGAGGAAAATTGGATATTACTGGTTCTAGAAGTTTGCAGTGAGTGTGGCAGGTGAACCCAGAAGTTACACATTTTTAAAAACATGCACCACTGAAAACTGAATGCTTTTATGGTTTATGCAGATTTAAGTAAAAGCTTTTCCGACTCTTTTTCCTCTCTGTTCTGCGTTGCGAAAGGCTCACCGCTGTTTCCTATGAGTGTTATCATTTGTGCCATGTTGTCACTGTGGTGCATGAACGCTTTGTCCGCATTAGGGCGCTCTTTTTATTTATTTATCAGACCAGTTACTTAGCGTGGCTCTTGTCTGATGTGGTTACGCTCTGCCTCTCATTAGTGGGTCAGAGCACTGTGACCCAGTCAGCCCTCACAACGCACACTCATCAGAGCGTGGTGTTTTTTTTTTTTATCTGTGGACAGATATTAGCACTCTAACAGCTGCATGTTTGCATGCTTTGTGTCTTCCAGTTACAGAATATTTAAGCTTTTATGCAAGATCTGTGAGGGATTCCTGGTCGTAGTTAAATGCACAGAGTGCTTGAGATATTTTATCTCCATTGAGAGAGTTGTGTAAAAAGCTGCAGCAGAGACAGGAAGTGATTGAAGGGGAGCCCTAGAGTGCTGCCTGTCTGATGTTTTAATAGTGGATTTGTGTGTAATTTCATTTTATTTTGCTCTTTGATTGAACTTTATTCTATGTTGGGTAATTTTGCCGTGTTTTGGCTGTTTTTTTGGGGGAGAAAAGCCGACACACATTCCTGTTGCTCTTTCTCTTTGGCATTTCCTATATTATAACTGCAACAAATAATGAACATGACATATTTAGGAGAAAAAACATTCAACGTGAAGCATGTTGGTTGTGATTTTTCACACTTGACGTTAATTTAAGTTCTAGAAAGTCACACACCGAACGAGTGAGAAAATAGAGCCCGTGCTAACACCATGCACTTATTAAATATGTGCCATTGTGCTCTTTGTTATAGACAGACTTGACTGTTATGTAAATATGTAAAAAAAAAAAAAAACACACAACCAAGTCCTGACATATAATTATATTGTTGCGAGTGAAAACACAGATTATTTTCATTGTTGTGCTTGAAGGTGAAATGCTTCTTCATCATGAACACACATCTGCATTCGTAGCATTCCTTTAACTGGCTCAAGAAAACTGTTTTTACATGCCACATATTTCTGGAATTCCTGTTTTTTTATAAAAAATGTAAATACTTTGATATTTAATTTTCATCTGCAATGTTGTGGCCCCGATAATGTTTCTTCCTCAAGTGTACTGAAGTAGAAAAACACCTGCCATGGTAAAGCTTTGTTTGACACCTTGAATACTGATATTCTAATTATCTTGTAAAACTATATAAATCTATTTGCAAAATATTATTTACGCAAAGGTAGATCTCTTCATGCATTTTAAATAATAATAATAATAATACCCTCTCACAAACTTTTACAAGACACTTTTTATACGGCGGCCTATCCTTTTATTTAATTCATTTACCTCCTAATTTAAGTTGTTTGCATTCATCATGTTCTGCAGATGTCTGTTTAAACTTTTGTATTCTGTACATTGGAAAAATTGTTGATCCAATATAGAAAATGATAAATATTATTTCCTTACATGTAACCGGTGTAAACAGAAGCACACTGGCGTTGTAAGACGGCGTTCAGGCAAACATGTTCATAAACACCAGCCAGCTTTATACAACTATGAGGCAGGTCGGCTTTCCATGTTTATTATTGATCATGGACTGCTTTCTTTTCTATTCAGAGTTGGTTTTTTTGCTGTGGTGGCAAAGACGTTGCCATCGGAAACACTGTTGGCGCCTTATCATTTTGAAAGCGCTATAACCACTGGTGTCATTCTATCACATGCTTCCTGGAAAATGCTGATTAGGAAACCGCGCCACCACATCGCCGTTATGCCGCCGCCGTTAATGATCCACAAATCCACTTCCATGAAGACGAACTATCAGACTTTTGTCGAGAGCTTGAGGTAGGATAAATTTAGACCATGGCGACCGCCTCGTAATTGCCACAGATTGTCAAGGATAGACTGTTAAAGATCCATTTCTTTACCACGACTTTAAAACTCTTTTGAGTTGCTTTGGAGATCCTAAAACACTGTTTAAGAAAACAGCAGCGGTTTGTAAATATATCTTTCCCCATAACGGCTAAATCTAAAAGGAGTAATGTTAATTTAGCTTCTTCATCTCTTGTTGAATAATCACAACAATCTCTGATCAGACTTAAATTAAAGTAACAGAGTTCTCTTGTTAATTGACGTTTAAGGCCATCAGATAAGAGACGCTGTTAAGTCCTCCTCTCACTTAATCGGTCCTTCAACCTGGTTAAGTTGCCCGTGTGCTCAGATCATCATGTTACGTTGAGGTGGAAGGGAAGTGGCCTCTGCATCCAGTTAAACCAATAGCGGCCGGTGGGGTCGACACTCGGTACATGAGTTTATGTTACATGACGCAGCGCTCGTGCAGATTTATAAATAAATGTCATAAAACAGGCATTTTTAGACAAACGACAGATGGATAAGAGGAAGAGGAGGATTTGGTGTCATTCTGTGAAGAATTAAAGAGTCAACCAGCCGCTCTTCTTCACGTTGTGGAACAACAACATCTGGCAAACAAGTTTATTTTTTGTTTTGTTTACCTGAAACATTCCGATTCCCACAATTCTGTCTAAATAATCAAGTTCATGTAAACAGGATTATTTTGGGGTAGAAGGTCAAATTATGTAACGGTGTAAACAGCTGATTGGGGCTCGTACCTTCCTCCCTCCGGTGTTGGCAGAGTTCACATCATTGTGCCACCGTGTTGTTTTGGGATTCCTCAGCTGTGAGCCGCGGTGCCAGCACGGCGAGCTCCGGTGCCACGATATGTGCAGAAGGAGACGAGGTCACACTGCAGTTTGAGTTACGTCAGTCCATTTTAATGGTTGACAAAGACGTCAGTAAATCAGGCCGAACGCTACAATATGAATCAAGGTCAACACATGGAAGACAGCGGAGGATTCACCAGAATAGATTGTAGTTTGAAGAGGCTCCCTCAATTTCTTTCCTTTTCAAAAAGGAAAATAATAGATAATACAACAAGATTTTTTTTTGTGGCTTTAAAACATGAATTACCCCTGCAAGGTTCCATTCTTTTGTTAAAATGTCTCTGCTTATTTTGGGATTTGTTATTTATGATTGACAGATTGTGTTGAAAGTCTCAGTGTGGTTCAGTTCAGCCTTTTATTCTGCAGCGTTGCACCCGTTGACCTTTAGTGTAGTTCAGTTAGAAAAGCAGCAGAGAAACCTTGCATTTTAAAAAAAAAAAACAGCCTCTTTTGTAGGAAAATAGAGAAACAAGCAAAGTGGGGAAGAAAATAACAGATCTGACTGATGTTTAAGAGGGAAATCCTGTAAACGCTTACTGTTTTTAACTCTCATCCAGAGACAACTTAATTTTATTTGAAAAAGACGACAAGCAAGAGCAGATTTTGGAGAATACTGGGAGAAAAAACAGCTGTTTATTAAGTGCATTAAGAGTCAGACAGCAAGATATCCAGTTCCTGCATCTCTGAGGAGCACGGTGATGAAACAATGACACAGTGCCGGTGTGTTTAAGGTGCAGAAATGCAGTTAGAATTCCTAAAACTTGGAAGAAATAATCAAAAAGTTGATCTAACTTATCATAAATAACGTAATTCTCTGCCCCATATTGTGCAGCCCTGCAGTTTCTCCTAGTTTTTGGGAGGTGGAGCCGCTGTAGGAAGGGGATGTGTTGAAGCCGTGGGGCCTCTCAGCAGATATGTGTTTGGATAAATACATTAGGCTGTTTCCTGGCCTCCACAGAGCCTGCACTGTTTTACTCTGCCATTCTTAAACTCAGACTGGGAACCCCGGGATACACACACACACACACACACACACACACACACACACACACACACACACACACACACACACACACACACACACACTATAAGCCCATCCCCCCGCTATGTTTAAGTGCTTATAGAATACGCGCTCTGTTCTGGGAAAGTAAAGACTTGTTTAGATTTGAGAGATAATGATCCGAATTGCTTGGGGGTTCTCGCTCTCTGCATCCACAGAATTTGGACATAAATAAAGTTGTTACTTCTCTTGACGGCAAAGAGAGAGCGAGAGAGAGAGAGAGAGAGAGAGAAACAAGCTTGAGTGAGGGGGTTGCCCGCCGTTTGAAATACAATCCCTGCTCTAATGTTTTTTTTTTCCCCCTAGACAGAATATTTAGATTTCCGTGATGGAGTACAGCAGCACCTTTTGTGTGGTGAGGAAGGTAGCGCTCTCTGAACCGCATATGAAAACATGCATCAAGAGCATGCACACTCAGACTGACAAACACACACACACACACACACACACACACACACACACACACACACACACACACACACACACACACACACACACATTCGGTCACAACATTCGGTCACAAACTAATGCTCAGGAACGTGACCCTGAAGTGAAAGTGGGCTTTTCTTCAGAGCATTAAACGTCTCCGTCTCTGTCTGCAAGTAAGCGGCGGACTCAGTCCAGCCCTGTTTGTGTCTGGTTTATTTTTTCTGCGCCGTCTGTTTTTTTTTTCTCCTCATCCCCCCTCTTCGTCGTCTCGTGAAGTGAAATGCTCAGCAACTTGAAACATATGCTTCGAGTTGGGACACTAATGGCTTCAAATCCAATTTGAGCAGGATCTGAGCCAGACTGCAGGACGCAGACAGACAAACTGACAGAGAGGAGAAAACTGAAAAAGGACTCTAGACCTGGAGATCTGGGGTCTGTATGTGAGCCCCTTAAATAGTCCTGAAACATCTCTTATTATTGGACTCCGGGACAAGTTTAGCGGCAAATCACAGCTGAACTTAATTGCGCTTAATGTTTAATTTCCTGGGGCCATTTTCTCAAAGCTTCAGAAAAATCATTTCCTCTTAGAATTAAATCCTAGTTAGGTTTGCTACTAGTATTTTCATTATCAATTACTCTTTCAAATGCGCCCGTCATAATTGCTCACAGCCCAAGGTGACGTCTTCAAGTCTGTTATGTTCTGCAAACAGTCCAAAATGACAATTAAAAACAGAGAAAAGCAGCAAATCCTCACATTTGAGAAGCTGGAAAAAGCTAATATTTAGAATTTTTGCTTAAAACATGACAATTTATTATTAATTGACTGATTGTTTAAGCACAATTCTTAGTGAAGATTAAAGTTATTTATTAAGCATTTTAGCCGTTCAGACAACTGCCTCGACTAAATATAGTTCAAAGTGTGTGGGAGAACTTGTTAAGCAGAAAGAAAAGCCCAAAATTACCCGATCCCCAAATAACACGGAGTTAATCATTTGCACCGCGTTGGATCTGGCAGGGATGACGATGTTGTTTGTGGTTGATTTTGATCGCAGATGTGCTGCCGTTTCTCACTCGATGGCTTAACTGCATTACGCCATTAAAGCCTTAATAGTGTTCATTTATTTAATTCCCAGCAGGCACAGGCACAGGCACCACGCAAGCCAACAAAACTGTCAGCGGAGAAAGCCGACTTCTTCGGCGTGTCAGAGACGAGAAGTTTATTCTGATTCAACCACACTATTTATCTTGTCTTGGTCCGCCAAGTTGTTGTCTATTCCACGCTTAAAGTTTTTCCAAATTGCACTTAATACGGGACTCTGCTGAGCTAAGAGATGTCTGAGCATCTTGGAATCATTTCTGATTATGGACCCTTTCTTAGTTTCCCAGACTGCCTGCGTTTGCCACCAGCTTTGTTCTTATATTTCAGGTTTCAAAACGGTCTTAAGTTCAACTAAATACGTCCTTGAAAAAGCTGAACGTATTTTGTTTTGATGAAGTGATAGTTTGCTGTGTTTCCATTAGAGCCGGAGTTGGAAGTGGAAAGTCCCTTTTAAAGTCTGGTCGGAACAATACGGACATTTGCGTTCTCACATCCAGCTCATGCTCGTGTATGTTTAGATACGTTCAGGGTTGCAGTACATGTGTGAAAGGGGACTTGGTTAAATGATGTTTTTAATTCTGATAAAACAACAAGTCAAACATACTAAGAATCGTTCTGTACAGGACTTATCCTTAAGTGTGGCCTGATTTGAGAGGAATTAAAGGAAAATATTTAAAGAAAGAAATAGCTGCATTGACCCAATATCTGTAAACACATGGATTACATTTTTTTTGTACAACCTAAATGTTTTGTGGGAGACCAAACGATGATATTTGGATATCAAAACACACATGTTGTAAAGTGTAGCGCCTACTCGCTCCTATTTTCTTTAACCTCTGATTTTTTTGTCCGTTTAACCCATGTATTGGTTAGGTTTTCACCAGTGGGGGTTAACTGGTAAAGTTAACAGCTTATAACTGTAAAGTGGAAACGCAGATGAAGCTGCATCGTTTTTCCTGTTTTTAAGCAGCTGTTTACTCTGTAAAAATACATATCTCACTCAAGACACCTGAGCTCCACACGTTCATTTTAAAGCTGGGAAATGCTAATTCTCTAAACCACCTCACAAATGTTGTAGAGGAAAAAAAAAAAAAAAATCCACATTTAACAAACTCCTTCTCCTCCAGATGCCTTGTTAATTATTCCCGCCCTCTGAATAATTGAGGAGCTCGTAAGTATGAATCATTTAATGACGCCGCCGCCTGCATCCATACACGTGGATATTTATTCTGACACAAGCTGGTGAGGAAGAAAACGGCAGCAGAGGATCACGGCCTTCGCACATTCATTTTAACGCCGTCCTAGTTTTTATTAATGAACTCCTTGAGAATATTCTTAGTATCGAGGAACAATGCTGTGAATGCAGTCGAGGAAATTGTTTAGACTTCTGATATTTTTATACGATGTGTTTCTGCACAGCGAGAGGAGCAGCAACATGTTTCACATCTGATTCTGTTATGCAATATATACACACTTAAAATCAATTTTTTTTTTGGAATCTCTTGCAGTCTCCGTGTGTTTGGAAGGAGGGAGGATGCTAAGCGTGTTAAAGCCAGTCGAGGTGCGCAGATGATATTTAAACATTTCCTTCTCTGTGTTGGTAATATTGGCTTTACTGCTCATGTGACACGACACAAAAAGGGACCGTCAAAGGATGTTCTGGAAGTTAAACATTGTTTACTTCAACGTCAGGGAATGCTTTGAAGATGGAACTACTCAGATAATTGGCGATTTAATTGTGGGGTGAAAAAAGTGTGACCTTCAAAGAGATATGTGGACATTTCAAAACTCTCTGTGTTGTCTGATTTACCGTTGAACGCATCAGAAGTGTCAGAGTTGTTATCTCTTTCTCCTCCAGCGTTAATGGATCTCAAATAGAAACACAAACAAAGAGAAACAAAATGTTCCTCCTTTTTAAAGAGGATCCGTGTTTGCTTCATGTTTTGTTGTTTGACTTTTGGAGTGAAGCGGTTGTTTGCTTTGTTTCCAGTCCTTTCACTTCTTAAATATTGTCATCACATCTATAAATAGCATATTTGTCTTGGTTTTGAGAAACATAACTACTTGAGACCAGACGATTCTTTACACTTTTCGTTTGCCACATTTCCTCAAAGTCAAAAGGTTTCCACTGTTACTGCTTCACTGTTGTTGTTACAATACAGTTATTTTATTAGTTTGTGGTGCGGCTACAACCTGAGGGTAAACTCCATTCAGTGTCTGCTCTTGTTTGTGGTCATCTGGTTAAAAAAGAAAGAAAAAAAAAAGTGTCTCCAGATGATGGTGATGCTTTATTTTATTTTTTTGTGTTACTTGTGGTTTTGATTTTCCACAGATAGCAAGGTCACTTGCTATGGAAACACTTGTTCTTCTAGCCTTGTTCCAGACTTTTTTTGAATCCCGTCCCAATTTTCTTTTCATTGATTCATAAACAACCAAGAGACAACCAGGGCCATGATCTTCTCCACAGATATGTATGAGATAGATGAGCTATGTCGGTCGACTTACAGAAATAATAAACTTAAAAATCAACATATTGCTTTGATCAAGATGACAGACAGAAAAGGGATTGTTCAGATCTTTTGAAGCGGGGTTGTATGAGGTACTTATCCATAGTCGGTGTATTACGTACAGTAGATGATGGTCGACACGCCACCAGTTTGGAGAAATTAGTGCCAGCACAAGAGCAAAGCAAAGTACTGCTGTGGACTGGGGCAGCAGAAAAGTGTATTTTAACCACCTAAAGAAAATCAAAATCAGTTGAAGTCTTGATTATATGTAGAATATCTTTACGGATTCACCTTGCCGTCACACAGCCCTTACCAACAGTGAACTGAAGCCGCTTTCTATGCTCTCTTCATTGCCACAAGCCTCCATTGACAAAAAAACGTTATTGAACCTCGCAGAAAACGGGAGTTCCTGGACGACCCCTGCTTCGCTGGGTTAGTTTGTTTGTGTTTATTGGGACTTTTGGTCTATCAGATTGGATTCCTCAAAGTCTCACCATAACAGAAACCAGCAACTCCTATGTTCTGGTGCCTTTTGAAGAAGAGAGTCTTCCGCTCCTTCGTTGGAAAAGGCTGTCTGACAGCAAGGTAAAGCTGCAAACCTATTCTAAATATAGCATACACTTTCTGATATTGATTTTTTTTGTTTTTTTTAGCTGGCCTATATACATTTTGCTGCTGCCCCCGTCCACACCACTACACTACTTTGCTCTTGTGCCGCTACACCTGCCTGCTTCTCCAAACCTCAGTCGCATTGTCCACAATACACTCCAGGTCATACATTCTGTAGGATAAGTACTTCAAACAACCCCACTTCAAAAACTCTCCTTTTAAATTTCACCTTGCAACTGCTACCGTGTTGACTTAAAATCACGTTGTTGGCATGCATGTTAACAGAAGAGAATATGCCAACAATTCCCTTTCTAAAACATCTAACATGGACACAATGTCAGACTGAATAACGAAGTGAAAACAACATTCACGCAGATTATCAGGCTATTGCTGTACAAGAATGCAACTTTTTGGGGAATTGAAAAAGCCTCTGTGGTCCGGAAATCTATGGTTATTATTAAAAAGGCGAGAGTTTCCGATTAATGGTGATATTTTGTTCTATGTTTCCTCCCGAGCCGTTTGAGGAGGAGCAGCAGTCGGCCTTCAGGTCTCCTGAGAACAAAGAGCCGGTCCCATTTTGTGGCCTTTTTTTGTTTCTGTCAGCCTGCCGCCGCTCGCCTGCAGGAGTGGAGGGTCTTTTGTAACTGGAGAACCCTTGATTAAGTTCCCTCTCCACCCCTGACCCGCTGCTGGAGCCCGGCGGGACGGTGCTGGTGGTGGAGTTGACGACGACTGTAGTGGTGGTGGAGGGGGTTAAGTGACAGTTGACATAGGACAGGTCTGCTGTTTTTGAATTTGAAGCTCTTTTGATGTCAGTATGGCCTCTTAGCCCCCGGAGCCTGGCATCGCAGGGCACGATCTCCTGATGATGTCACTTCCCTCTCTAAATGAAAGGGAGGCAAAGCTGCCCGAGTCTGCAACATCTCAACGTGACAAGTTCCTCCATTCATGCAGTTGAAATAGTTTTTAGTTTGCTCATGCTACCTTTTCTGTAAGGTGTTCGTTGATATATTTGTCCTGTGAATCAGTGAGAAAGGAAGACGGAGCGTTTTTTCACATTGTTGTCGTTCTTCTGTTTTTAACAGAAGCAGCAACTTCGTACTTTTATTGGTCGCTGTTTAACTCACACTGAATTAATTGATTCTTTTTGTTTGTTTTGTTCAGAGATCTGTTACTGTCGGGTACATGCAGCATCTAGATTTACACGTTTTATGATGCAGGTATTTGTGTATTGTTACTATCCTTCATTTGTAATGCTCGTTGTGCCGCGTTAAGGGCTGTGTATAGACATCATTTTCTACAAACCTTTTCCTTTATTTAACAAACGAAACCTCAAATGTTGTTTAAACAAGACCTTTTCCAAAACGAAGTAGTCCAGAGAAGCTTTTTTTTAATTTATTTTTATAGCACGAGTATAATAGATTATGAATCTGAACAACTCACCAGCTGAGATACTTGCGCACAGTTTTCAGTAATTAGTGATGGATGCCAAAACAGTATTGAGGTTCAACGACATATCCGAGTGTGAAAATATCATCTAAAAGTACGATTTATTTTTCTAGTTTTGAAGTCCTTAACTGGAGCTTTACATAAGCGTAAGTATCCTGGATGCTGAAAAGAGTCACACAAACCGTTTGAATGCTTCCTTTCAAAACATTTCCGCAAACTGGAGCCGACATGTTTGTTTTTTATCATCTTAACTTTCTGCTGTGAGCTGCGTCCGTCCAAACTACTCCACTAGTTTATTCTCTCAGCAGTGTTTTGGCCCCCCGAGGGGACAAAGTCATACCCGTCTCCTCAGCCCTCCCTCCCGTCACTCCTGCAGCCAGGCCGACCGTCGGCAGCACAATTAAAGGCTGTGTCGTAATGAAAGGGGCATTAGCAGAAGCAATTTATTTCCCAGCGCAGTGCCGGAAGGTTCCTCTTCTGCTAATATTCCAACGCAGGCTTTGTGTGCTGTACTTGGCCATTATGGTGGTGGGGGGGTGAGGAGGACGCACCCTGCCTGAACAAATGGAGTAAAGAAGGAGAGAGAGGGGGGGAGGCTTTAAGGCAAGAGGCCATCATTTAACATTCTTTAAAATCAACGATCATTTGAATATTTTTCTCGTGAATTTTCCATCATTCTGCATTTACATTCTGTTTGTGCTTCTGCTTCTTTTTTTTTTTTTTTTTTTTTTTTTTTTTTTTCCTGTTGGGGTTTTCTTGTTTTGCTTGTCTCTCTCTCTCCCACCTTTGCTTCTTTCTCTGCTCCCTTGAGCACCACCCCCCCCACCCTCCCCATCCACCACCACCACCACATCCCTCTCCGTTATTCCTGTGTTCATTTTGTTCCTCTGAAGTTTATTGAATTAGTGCAGACAGCTGAAATGCAGAAGATAAGAGAGGCGCTCTCTCTGCTCCTCTCAGAGAAATGTGTGTGTGTGTGTGTGTGTGTGTGTGTGTGTGTGTGTGTGTGTGTGTGTGTGTGTGTGTGTGTGTGTGTGTGTGTGTGTGTGTGTGTCTTTGAGGGGAGGGGAACTGATGCAGAGGTTAGAGGCTGAAGAATTGGAGAGCATTGTGTTTTGATGTTTCTCCTGAAACCGATAAAGGCGGTGTGAGCTCAGTGGAGGAACGGTGGCTCTGGTTCAGCTGTGATTTAGCTTTTTTTTAAATGTCGTGTCCTGTTGCGTAGCGGACACACAAACATCAAATGTTCTCTGACAGTCTTTGTTGTGAAGTTCGACAAGGAATCGAGGTCCATTTACAGTCTGCTGTGAGAGTAGAAATTGTCTTTGTTTCAGCAGACCATGCTCAGTTTAATAATATTAATAAGAATATTTACTTAAGTCAATAAAACTTACCTTTTGATAAAAACGTTGTGTCAAGTCAGAAATAGTAAAAAATGCAGATATGAACTAAGGAATCAAAGAAAATCTGCAAATATTCACATTTGAGCAACTGGATGAATGACTTCTGACAATTCATCGATTGTTGCTAACTGATTAATGATTTCTAGCGTTAAAAAGTTATTTAAGTGGTGACATCATTTAACCAGAAGAAAGTTCCCAGACAGTACATTTCATCACACAGTCTTCTCTAAAGCTTCTCGATGGTTTACCCAAAAAACTCCCCTGATCACCTGTTTCATGTTAGAATTGTTTTAAATTCAGGAAGCAAGTTGAAGGCAATGGAAAATCAGTTTTCTCATGATTTTAAAATGTCATGACCCGCAGCTCATCTCCAGTCAAACCTGTGGGGAGTGCAGTTTGTCTAATTTAGTTTAAACAAACATTAAATGTGATCAGCTGACATTTCTTGCAAACTTAACAGGAATGCATGATGGTATTTTCAGGATGATTAAATCCTGCTGCGTGAGGTTTGTGAATTTGTCAATTTACGGTGAGTGAATTCTGTTGTGTTGCATTTACACACACACACACACACACACACACACACACACACACACACACACACACACACACACACACACACACACACACAGAGAAAGAATCACTGTCCGTAGAGTCGGGTTGATTGGATCTTTGTCTTTGTGAGAGCCTTTGAACCAGCGAGTATACGAGTCTTGATCCTGTTTGTCACGTATGAACAGGTCAGCTCTAGTTGATTAGCCGTCTATTTCCACTGTTCCCCTTTGACCCCTGGAGGTTTTTAGGAGACTCCTGTCCCCATTGGAGGCCTTTTTATTGATGAGAAATCATTAGCAGGACGACTCCATTAACAATGAAGGAAGGACAGAGGGGGAGGAGGAGGAGGAGGAGGAGCCGGAGACTAATCCTTCAGCAGCAGGTATAAAAATGGACAGAGACCCGGACTGGGCCGTGATTGACATGTGTTCTGTCTGAGACAAGTGGGCAGCTCAGAGGTCGTTGACCCCATTAACCCTGCCAGAATTGATTTTTACGGCATCTGAATAATCAACCCATCCTAAATATTCCAAATGACTCTACAAGTAATGAGGTTTTTGGAAAACCTACGTCCACCTACTTGTTCTCCTTTTGTCTGTTTTTCGTAGTTAAGTTGAGGCTCTTTTTGTTCTTTACGTCTCATTACACGTGCACGTACGACGTGATGCATCAGCAGCGCCCCGCTAGACTGCATAGCTGAGGGAGATAACAACAAACACGCCACCTGTTCGGAGGTATTTCACGCTCGCTACGCCAACAAGTTCTACGGGTACTTAATCTTAATCTACATTATCTACAAAGCCGGTGTTTCAAGGTTCGGCAGTAGGATCGAAAATATAACAACAATATTATATTCAAACCCCTCCAGGAGCGTCGTACACCAGCAACTTTTAACAACTTTTACCAAGTTGTAAGTAAACCTATTTCTATCACCATGTCAGAGAAAAGAAATCACATGCAATAAAGAGAAAATATGATTTTTCTCCTCTTCTAGAGATTTCAAAGGCATTATCACAATTATAACCAAAGATCCCACGAGGAAACTGAATGTATTCTACTACTACTCTTTACTACCACTGGGAAAATACACCATTATGATTCAAGTTTTATTAAATATACTGAAGTGGTTTCTGTGTTTTGGCCATGGCCGACTCGCTCTTATGTTCACGAGGGTTATATTTGTACCAATTTATTGTCAAAATACAACAAACGGTTGGTTTACAGATTAAGAAAGCTGAGGATCGTGTTATCTAAACAGTATAACAAACATTTCATCTATGAAAAAACGATCTTCCATCAGGACTTTTTGTAACGACGCCACATGAGTGGACCCGATACCTGACGAGTTAAAAGTTTTAACCGTTTTAGGAGCTCAGTGAGTTGATGTAGATGGGTGAGAAAGAAATGTTGCACCTTAAGAGAGAAAAGACTGAATTTGGATAGCAGTGCTGTCATGTTTTGTCTTTTAACTTGCCTTTTTTTTAAATTTATTTATTTTATATAAAAAGGTGGATTTCACAGTTGAAATCATTGAAATATTACATTTCTCCAATGGTTGGAGTTATCTCTTACAGTGATGGATAGCGGAGGTCTGGATGTAACTAATTCTAAAACGTACGATAAGAGCTTTGACAGTTTTTTGGCCGCGTAGCAAAAACAACCTCGGTCTGTTTTGGACGGCGCGAGGACCTCCAGAGGAAGCGTTGCAATCAATCACAGTGATTATGTGGCGCGCTTAAAGAGCCGGACGAGTCGGAGAGTGACACAGACCGCGACCTCCTTATCTGCTGCGAGTTAAGTGTCACGTTTGAAGAAGCAAGCTCGGCCTGAACTTTGACCCCTGTTTGCTTGTGTGTTTTTCTAAGAGGCCACAGAGCCAAGTGTGCTCAGTCAGAGTGAATATCCTCCTACAGACATCAGAGAGCACTCCTCCCTTCCTCCGTCTGTCTCCCCCACGTCGATGTACACTTCTCTCACCCTTTATTCTTTTCAAAAACAAACACCTGTTAGCAATAACTATGCATGGGTTCCATCCAGTTTTCCAGGAAAACCACATTTTCCTTGTATCGTTTTCTAATCTGCAAACCCGTTCAGGGCAAAGCACCTCAAGCCTGTCAGTCTTATGTTTGTATTGATATTATAAATGTGCAATTTATGTGATTCCTGAAGGTTACAGGTTTTTTATGATATTGCTTAATCGATTTGAATTGTTCAATTTCCAATTCATATAAAAAGTCCTTGTTGATTGGCCCAGTAACATTTGAATTGGTGGTATTATGTGATATGGATAAACAGACAATTTCAGATATGAAAGCAGCCGAGAAACTCAAACTTTTTTGTTTCTTTTTTAGGAAAAAATAACTTAAAAAGCAAAATGAGAAAGGGCAAATTTTTATTTTTTTTATTTTTTTTTATTTTTTTATAGAGGAAAAATGTGGAATCTTCTTCTGTCATCTGTGAATTTTCCAATTAAGAACACAAGTTAAAAGACAGTTGGCATTAAAAACAGTGTGTCTTGCAGGTGTTTGCCCCAGGAACACTGCACACGTGTGAAGATTAATGTTAAATTGCAGAAGTATAATCTTCGAGGGATTAATGTTGCAGCTGTAGGTGAGAACAAGTTAACGCAGCGAGGTTTCTCTCTCAGACGTTCCTTCATCGAGCAGATATTTCTGCAGCCACAGACTTCGGTTTTGCGTCAGCTCCGATGTCATGGCGGATTTGAGAGTGTGCTCCTGCCCTCCTCGAGCGCATTAACATTTCTCCCGCTCCCCAACTCGTTTTTTCCTTTTTTTTCCCCTTCCGCAGTCTTCCCTCTGATGTCACGCCGAAGCTCAGACATGTTAACACGAACCCTTCATGCTAACACAGTTCAGTCCAGTCACTGGAGAATATTCTTTTACCTGCTGCCGGAGCGCAACAAGACTTTTTCATTTTCACCGTCTCTGTTTACAACAGATCAGAGGACTTTTTCTTCACTGCTGAACTCCTGTATACATTACTAATGAACCTCTGGATTGTTATACAGTCATATGTTAGCAGGATAGACAGGGCCCCCTCTCTCTCTCTCTCTCTCTCTCTCTCTCTCTCTCTCTCTCTCTCTCTCTCTCTCTCTCTCTCTCTCTGTGTGTGTGTGTGTGTGTGTGTGTGTGTGTGTGTGTGTGTGTGTGTGTGTGTGTGTGTGTGTGTGTGTGTGTGTCTGTGTCTGTGTGTGTGTGTGTGTGTGTGTGTGTGACTTATGCAGCACTATCATGAAGGTTTCTTGGCCCGGGCCTGCTCTTAATTGATAGGGGCTGCTGGTATATACTTACATTCTCAGGGTGGATTAAATCTCAAAGGAAAGGGGAGGAGATGGTGGTTGTTTTTCTCCCAGTTTTGTATTTATATGCACGCGTGTGTGTGTGTGTGTGTGTGTGTGTGTGCGTGCACATGTACATATATGTGTGAGCGTGTTTTGTCATCCCATGTGGTTCCTCGTTCGTCCTTCCTCCATGACGAGAACTGTCGAAATCCTGTAAAGCTGCATGACGTCCAGGCTCCACAGAGCGCCAAATCTAATCACCAGATACGCAGCAATGCAAAGCGCCGCTCTGCTGGCTTAACTTAATGTGTTTGTGCGTATATAGGAGCATTTTTTTTTTTTTTTTACACCGCACACAGTCGATAGCAAATACCATTATCTCTAGATGGTTTTTCATTTTGTCCAATGTGTTTAGTATGGAGTCCAGGTCTGCTGGGGTGACGGAGAATCTCGCTCTGCTCCAGTGACTCAGAGCAAAGCTGAGATCTCCAAACTGAAGCTATGGAGGTTTAAAGGAGGGACAATGGCTACTAAATACTGAATACTGACTGACTGCAGGTTACAAACGGGAAAACAGAAGACACAGATTTTAAAAACTACAATCTGGTAAAACAATAAGACCGATCCAGGATGTCCAATTTCAGTTATGGATCCAGTTTGAAGACTTATTAGAAGATAATATATTCTGGAAAGACATTACGCCAGCAATGAATTAATTTTTTTATCTTTGCAACAATTGCAAGGTAAACTGTAGGAATACGGCGCCTCTCAGATTGAGTAATTTACAAATAATTTTAGGTTGCACATATGTTATTAGTCCAGCGCTGGATGACGTTACATCGTGTTGCAGCAAAAGTTGCAATCAGTTCAACTTTACAACCTGCATTTTCTTTGAGGAGCATAGGTCTGCACTGCAGATTCGTCTCATTCAAATGAATGATGGTGCTGCTTTTCTCAGGCACTGCTGTTCTCTGTGAGCATGTCAGAGTAAAGGTTTTGAGCAGCCTCTTCTTTCCCCGCAGCTTCTAATTCATCTAGTTTTGCAGAGGCTGAACCAGCACACAGGTGGAGGGGCTCATGATGCAGCTGCTGCTTCAGACCGTGGCCACTGGTCTCAGACGGGGACAACAAATGGTGGTCAGACTACAGACAAGAATTGTTTGATAAGGTGGCATATATAGTGAGACTGTAGCAATTTGACTTTTCTGTGCTGTTACTACAGATATCTCTGGTTGTAGTTGGTCTTTTTAGATGGCGTTGAGTTTGACTGCTGATTTTTGCAATCTGAAGATGTACAGATTCACTGGATTTGCCTGAACTATTCCCACCTGGTTACTTTATCTGTTGACAGTTTCCAAATACACTTTTAGATAATTAACTATGAGTCACAATATACATAATTCGTAACAAATGAAACAAACAAAAAATAACGATATAACAATAAACTGAATAGATATTATGAATAAGTGACGTCAATCGTTTGCTAAGCCCCTCACAGTCATCAGGTCTCAACCCAATATGGAGCGACCTGTTGGACAGCGCTCTCCAACACCGTCATCTTGACACCAAATGAGGAAAAATCTTGTGCGAGAATGATGTTAAACCTTCCAGTAGAGTTCAGAGAGTTGAACACTGAAGCTGTTCTGGATGCTCATAGTTGACCAACATCTTACTTTATGTTTTTGAATTTGTATATCAAGATGGAAGACGTTACAGACGGTGACCAGCTTTGGCCACCATTAACCCAACCCTGCAGCAGACTGTTTAAGTCAAAAACAGAACAACAGCAAACTCCCGGCTGTGTGTGAACCCTTTTCCATATCTAATATTCTGCTCAACATGTCACAGAGATGGAAAACAGGAACATTGCATCCCCCCAAAAAATAAACCCTCAAGTGCAATGTTTCCTCCCCCTCGGTAAGATTTTCTTTTGTGCCAAGGTGCCCATTTTCTCCATCTCTGTTAATGACGTCTTCTCCGGTCTGAAACCTTCTGTGGCTGTCTTTATGCCATGTTTGTGCATACGTGCGAGTCAACTGTGTGTGTGTGTGTGTGTGTGTGTGTGTGTGTGTGTGTGTGTGTCTGTGTGTGTGTGTCTGTGCTTGTCAGATTGGAGATTGCAGCGTTGATTATGTGTCTGATGTTTTCGACAGAGTGACATCCCTTCTAATGAAATAATAGCCTGTGGCAGAGTGCTGGAGGATTGCACATTGTAGACTTCAATTACAGACAAGATGATGCCCCCCCCCTCCCCTCCCTTCACTTTCCTTTCAGTCAGAAAAAAAAAGTACAGGTTTTTCTTCCTTTTTAACAGACGTACTTACATCGAACAAAAAGGCTGAATAAAAGGCTTCTTTTTTTTTTCCAGCCAGACTTGGGGTCTAAGTGTTTTTTCTTTAGATAATGGATAGAAAGAACATGGCATGCCTTAATTCGCCGGCTCTTTAGCCAATCTGATGCCACAAAACAGCCATTGCCCTCCTTGTGAGCACAAATCAACCCGAGCGCCGGTTGCTTTCCGGCCCAAACGACCACATTTTCCACCGTTGTAATGTCTCGTCTTTTATTCGAGAAGCATTTTTTGCTCTGCTGCATGCATTATTCCGTGCACCGTGTAATTTATTTTGCACAACAAATGATCTTTTTAAGGTTTTCAGCTGTGCCCCTTCTGCTATCTGGTATGAAATTAGCATACATTTAAAAAAAAAATGCTTCTGGATGGAGCAAACCCTTTTTAGAAATACCACAAAGAGGAAAAAAGGGGCAGCATCTTTGAATTGCAGCTCTTTTCACAGAAATAATGTTCAAATTTACAAAATAAAACCAAAGGCAGATGACTCGTATACAAGTAGAACATTTCAGTCCTTGCCAAATTGATTTAGTTTGGTCTTTTTCTGTTGGTGATCATATGGAACCAAACATACTTGACTGTTTGACAGTTTCTTTCAGATTGAAAGTATTACGAGAGCGTCACGGCTAAAGGCAGTTTTTGCAGACAGTCTGAAAATATTCACAAACTGTGTCGACAACTTCTGAAGTTAAAGATAAATTCAAATGTATTAGCATTATATAAATGTAACTTTGTTTTTAGAGTGAGTAGACAAGATAGTCACTAAAGTCTGTATTAGGCAGCATTTTGTGAAAAGAGTCTCCTATTGTTGGGTCAGGTGATTGACAGAGCATTCGAAAAATGTAACCGTGACCTGAAAACAGTTAATTCAACACAATAAAAGCGTTGCAAGTCATTGATAATCTTGGTGTGTGGAAGCTGTTGTTTAAACTGCACAAAGAATGAACAACATCTCATCTTTTTTAAAGGGGAGGGAGCCAAAAGAAAACAAACTGAAATGAGTTCAGCGAAATGGAGTCGCTGACTTTGTAAATGTCAACCCAGCGATGCATAATTTACTGTTTTATTTCAGTTTCCTTTTTTCAGTGTATCTTATGTAACCTTTTTTAAAGGCAGCATGGGATGAGACAGGCGGCGATGCCATGCAGCAGTGTTCCCCGTCTGAACTCCAACTATAATTAATGAAAAGAATAATACCAGAACTGAGAAGCCAGCACTGATGAATTACATAATACTTTGGTTACTGTATCACTATGGAGGTAATTTCACGATATGGACTAATGAGGACTAATTATCTCTTTGTATCTTTTGTCTTTTCAGGGTGGACCCCATTCCTTATGACACTCCCAAGCCAGCAGGACACACCAGGTTTGTGTGTGTGTCAGACACACACTCGCGTACAGACGGCATCCAGATGCCCTACGGCGACGTGCTGCTGCACACGGGCGACTTCACCGAGCTGGGCCTGCCCTCCGAGGTTAAGAAGTTCAACGACTGGCTAGGTATTAATCTGCTTAAGATACACGCATTCGTTTGCACGCCGCCGGACCCACGCTTGTTTTTTCACACTCACACAAAGCTGACATGCACACGCTCTCTTCTGAGCATTGGGACACGCTGCACGCATAACCAGGAGCTGGACCACACAATGACTCCACCTCCCCTCCCACTGTTGACCCACAACTGCTGTGCTAAAGTGTCCAGTTTAACCCCTCTGACCTAACACCCTGGCTCAGTTAACCTTTGACCTCTCCCTCTGGCCCCATGCTGCTGGGCTGTGTGTGTGTTTTCTGTCCCAGCAGCAAGTGTTTCCTCTCTAGACCCTCCAGGGGAGAGCTGAAGCATTTTTGTCCCTCTAATGTAGTCATGTTTCATACACATAAAAAAACACACCATGTCTGACTTTCCCTCTCGTCAAGGGCATAAATCAATAAATGCCACCCAATTGCCTGTAAAGTTTTGAGACCTTTGAATTGTTTTGTCTATGCTTCAGTCGTTTGTGTTTTTGCCGGTTGATCAGTTCTCAGCAGGGGAAACAAAACGACAGCTTTCAATTTTTAGAGGGAGGAGCACAATGTCTAAAAGACTGAGCGGAAAGCAAATTTTAGAGGTATCGCAATTTCATATAAAAGGAATTGAAAGACGCAAGTGGACAAATTCGCCCTGGGAAGCACGGACATGAGTTTGAAACTGAGACTGTAAAAGAAGTGGACGTAGTCACGGTTAAATCATCCATATGTTGTGTATTGCGAGTTTGAAGCCTCAAGTTCTCATTTTGGCTGTCACCATCTGGGTTTTTAGAACCAGAAATGACCATATTTGGATGAGACGGCGGCGCTTTGGAAGAAAGAGGCCCAACAGGGCCAGTAGCTGTTAGCAGCGGGTGCTAGCTAGCTAGTTTGGTTGTCATGGTGCATCCGTAATTAAAGTTATCTGTGATAGCGAAACACAGACTTGTTGTAATGAGCAGCCGACTCCTTAGTGTCTTTTTGTATAACGGCTTGTTGAACAATGAAAATGGCAAATGAGACCATAAACCCATGTTTGAAATGTTTACTGAGGTAACAAATCAAGTAAGAAGTAGGGTTATTTTTTTTATAATATTGGACTTTTAACTAGAGGAGTCTCCCTCTGCTGGCACTCAGAAAGAATGCAAGTTTAAGGCACTTCCGCATTGGCTTCACTTTTCAGAGCCAGAGGATTCTGCCTAAATTGGTCAGGATGCTAGCTAGTTACACCCAATGACTGTCGATACCCGGCTTCGGCAGTCGATGTGTCCTTTAAGGCTTTCCATCGGTGTGGACTGGATGTTGCATGAATGTTAGTTAGAGTCTGAGTTGCATGGTAGCCCATCAGTGTGTGAATGGGTGAATGATATGGGTCACTTTGGATTTCTAAATGACTGTAATAGGCTGTTAAGGGAGACCAAACATCCAAAAGTCCTGACTTGAAATTAGAAAATTGACTGGATGTTGCATTGTTAGTTAGAGTCTGATGGTGGCACTTGCATGGTAGCCTGTCATCAGTGTGTGAATGGGTGAATGATATGTAATATACTCAATAAGTGCTTTGGCCTATGCTAAATGACTGTAATGTAAAAAAGTGGAACGAGGATGAGACGATTCAAGAAACAGGAAGTGGCTCGATGTTCAAGAAAAAAGTGGCTCGATGTTTAAAAATGAAGGGAAGATTTGAGAAATCCAGGTTCAGTTACCGACTTATAAAATACCTTTTCTGCTGGGATGGAAATATACATTTCTAGTCGAGATGTTTCTCATTTAATCATAAAGTTTTTAATTAAATTTTTGACTTAGACTTGACGATGAATGTCAAAAGTGTAAAAGAAAGAAGGTTCTGAAGTATTTTTCATTATATCAAGCTTTAGATTTTTTTCTTTTTAAAGTATACCCTTTAGCTCACAGTGGCTTTGCTCTTAAAATCTATGTTTGGAGTTTCAGACACTCTTCCCCCCCTGCAGAGTTGAAAGGTAGCCGTCAAAGTTTGGCCTCTCTGAAGACGACAGCGTCTGCAGTCGGTTACAGTGGAAACCAACATTGACCCAGTTTTCACAGCAAAACTCAGAAATCCAGAGGTCTGCAGAGACTTCTCAAACCGCTCCTGCAGCATAATCCACTTCTCTGCTGCCCGTCAGTTTGCTCTGCATGTACAAACAGTCACATTTTCAGCTGAATTTACCTAAAACATAGCTTCCATCTCAATCCTCATGCACATCCTGTCAAACTCGCCGCCTCCTGCTCTTCCACTTCTTTGCTTTATGTAAACCTGAGACTGTGCTCACACAAATTGCAGATACATTAGAAAACACACATCCTGGTTTTAGGGATTGATGTTGTAAAGTCCAAACTGTGAAATTATTGAATCTCGTCTTCAGGCACTTTAAAAACGCCAGTGATGCAAAATGCCGAATGCTCAATGTGAATGGAAGTCCAAAACAGACAGAAACAGATAGCACGCATCCAAACTCCACCCCTAGTTTAACACTGTTAGATCTGTCAGCACTGTTTTCGCTGTTAGCACCGTTAGCTGCTAATGTAGAGATATGCTCTGAATGTGGCATTCATGCACCTTTTAATAATTAATAATAATAATAATAATAATAATTAAGCCTTTATTAGTCCCACAATGGGGAAATTATTTCTCTGCATTTAACCCATCCCGGAGGAGCAGTGGGCTGCAATGAAGCGCCCGGGGAGCACCAACCACCAACCTTGTGGTTACGGGACAAGCGCTCTACCTCATGTGCCACAGCCGCCCTTTTAAACTTCTTGTTAAAAAGAGTGTATTTTGAAAATGCACTGTGGAAAAACGCTTTCAATTGAGAAGCTTTCGGGTGTTTCTGCCTTCTTAAATCTTTCTACAAATCTAAATCTGCCTTCTTGAGAGGTATGACAAAAAAAGACATTTCTATGCACACGTAGTTCTGCAGAGTTCTGCTTTGATTTTCTCTTTCATACCCGTTCGCGACGAATAAGAAATAAATCTAGGTGTATCGCTCCACCAAGCCCTCTGTAGGATGTTTCACGGCAGCAATAAAAAGCAGCAGAAATTCCCAGAAGAGTAATGGAGATGGAGTTGTTTGATGGTAATTATGTTTTCCCCATCTTTTTTTCCTGCTTTGTGGTGGTGGAGAGGTTGATTCGCTTGTGGTAGTGTGGTAGTGTGGTAGTGTGGTAGTGTGCGTGTGTGTGTGTGTGTGTGTGTGTGTGTGGATGTGTGATCCGGTTAGAGTGCTGGGGGAACTGAGAGACGGCGCTCTCATATAAGGTTAGACTGGAATTTATGATCCTGAGACGCGACAAGAGCTAATTTAGAGTAGCGGGAATGAAACCTGTGGACTGGGGAACCATGATTCTTTCATTTCCAGCATTAGAGAACACAAACACACTCTCTCACACACACACTTTAGACGGATGCGGTGGATATTATTTTATTTTTTTTAATCTATCTGCACTGAACCAGGGTTTCCTGATTGGATTTTTATTCTATTCGGTTTCTATTATCTTTATTTCCAATTGTGTACTTGACCGCTGCAATATAGAGCGATGCATTTACATATTTTCTTTCACCCACTTTCACGAGGTAAAAGCATTTTGATATAACAAATTAGTTTTATTGGATTCTTTTATTCAATATGCCCTTTGGTGCATGCGTCCTAACCTTCTGATATTACTGGCAAGAGCAACACAGAGCAGAGGAACAAACGCATTTGGTGAGCAGAATACTTTTCTGTCAGTCAATCTCATCTTTGCACGTAAAGGATTTTACTTTTGTACAATTTTTTCTTAATGAATATGTGTAGAAGAACCTGTAAAATCAACAAATCTTTAAATATAGCTGCTAAAATGCAGTTGCAAAAGATATATGCAAAATAGATGTGAAGTCTAGATCTATAAACTTTTAAATCAAACTAAATTCATCTCTGTTTAATCAGCATCCAGATGACTTTACACCTGCAAAACACAAAAAACAGCTGACTGAGCTGTTCTCATCGGCTCCTCGTTAAACTTTCTGCAGAAACAATAATTGATGTAGTTTTGGCCAATTAAAGATAATCTACTCAACTCTTGAGAATTCATTTTGAGTCTGTATGATTTCTGCATGAATGCATCAAATCAACATGTTGGTTATTATGTTATAATTATTTTTATGAATGAAGACATATTGGTTGATTATTACATAATGCATGTATTTCCACATTTTTTAATAACCATTAAAATATATATTAATTTATTACAAAATGCAGGGAAATTTACAACATACCATTACAAAATGCAGCAGATCATTACTAAAAGTGGGTGTTATGACATATGATAAATTGAAAATGTCTTTTGTGTAGGTATTACATAATGTTGTGTTGTTACATGATGTGTTGTTACAAGCAGCTTTATAGATCATATTGCCTGCTGTGGGGGTCTGCTGGTCTAAACAGAACCTACAGAGCTTAAAAAGACAGAGAAGGAACAAAGTCCAAAGGAAACCTTAAAAAACAGAATGACGGAGAGGAGAAAAGAGAAATATAGAGAGAGAACAGAGGGGTGATGAAGGCCAGAGCCTTTCGCTGAGTGCTCAATCTGCTGGAATAAAGTAGTAAGTCAGTTTCTTGATGGCGAAGGGGAACCGGGACAAATCACCTGGCAGACGAGAGCGAAAAGGGCACCGCAGAAGTTGAAAGATGAGGGGGATGAGAATTGTAATAGATGTTCTTCTCTATTTAGTTCAGGTTCATGCTTTTTCTCCAGCTGCCCGCCGTCTGCAGAGATGGACGGTGGCCTGCCGGGGTCAAGCAGAGCCGTCAGCTGTGGTTGTAACCTCTCTGGCTGTCTGAATTGAGGGTATTTTTCCCCTCCACTAATCTGAGTTTTCTCTTTCCAGTCCTGATCTGTGCTCTGGGTTCAGTATTCAGGGAGCTACTGAGGAGAGTTTATCTGCTGCTAGTAGAAAATATTGGGTCAACCTGCTGTTTCTGTAGAACTAGACCATCAAGGTGGAAAGTAAAACCCTTTTGATTTTTGTAAAATGCAGTTCCGCAGAGCTGCAGGGTGTGGACAAAATATGCAGTGTGCAGTTTAATAGAATCAGAATATGTTGTCTTTTTTGTTGATTTCAATATTCTTTCTTATATTCTGCTGACTCTGTGTTCACTCAATAAGATCATTAACTAATTTGCTAAAACTTGCAATAAAATATGCACAAATAAAGATTCAGAAGTACTTTTGTAAATTTGAAAATGTGTATTCCGGGCTCAGTCGAATATTTGTAAGTCAAAGCCTGATATGTTTCAGGAAAGCTGAATCACCTTTATTTGTTCTTTTTTTTTTATTTTTTATTAAAGGAACAACTTTAAACCTTTCTCATTATGAATGTCCAATAATTTAATATACATTTAATTTTGCAATAATAAAAAGGCATTACGTTGTGCATCCATAACAGGAAGCAGTAACTGAAGTAAAGGACACAGAATATTACAACTTTTGGACAAGATTTATGCAAAACTAGTGAACAAGCAGTATTTATACATTCATTTGCTGGTCATTATTGAAGTCCAGACTCCTACGATTTAACTGCAGCGTCCTCAGTCCAAATTCTGTTCATCACTTCGGTCAGAAAGTTCAAAGAAATGTCCTTATCAGCTACATATTGATGGTGCGAATGATCCTGATGTGCTTTGCAGTCACACGTTCAGCAAATGGGTTTATATCAGGTCAGAGGTATTTTACAAAATGTCAGCAAAGAGGACATTTTTCCCAAACAAAGTATGAGAAGAAAGCGATGCAGACTAGAGGTTAACGTTTGGATACGAATGAGAATATATATGTTGACATTAGACTTCAGCTCACAAACTTCTCCCTCTCTCGTCTTCTTCTAGGCGGCCTCCCGTACGAGTTCAAGGTGGTGATCGCCGGCAACCACGAGCTGACCTTTGACAAGGACTTTATGGCCGAGCTGGTCAAGCAGGATTACTACCGATTCCCCTCAGTGTCCAAACTCAAACCCGAGGACTTTGACAATGTCCAGACGCTCCTCTCAAACTGTGTGTACCTGCAGGACTCGGACGTCACCATAAAGGGATTCCGGATATACGGAGCGCCATGGTAGGATCACCAAACCCTTTTTCCTGTCTTTCATAACCGCTGAGTCGAGTTTCTTGTCTCATTGTGTTTGTGGATCCCCCGAGGTGAAGGTGTGTTTGGCTGTTTTCCAGCTCGCCCTCCCTGCAGTAACTCGGTGCTGTCGGTGAGGTGCCTCTCTTGCATGCAGGGTGCTATTCCCAGCTCGCACACATTCCTTTATGAGCTCAGGCCCTCGCCCGCTCCCCGAGCTTACGTTACACCTGTGTTTTGACACGGGGTTAAGTGATACGCGTGGTACCGGGACACTCCTGTAAATAGGCTCTCGGGTGGGGAAGGAACCTAGAGAGAGAAAGTGGGGTGGTGTTTGGTCGGGGATTGGTGTAAGCAGCTTGTGTTCAACAAACAGAGGCAGGACGGGGTGAGAGGTGTTGGTGCAGAGAAATTGCTTATAGTCATGGTGGAAGAAAACTGTCCTGAGATCAGTGCTGCATTCATGGAGTTATAACTTCTCATGTAGCCAAACATTCATTGACTTTAATGTTGAAAATGGCTTCGTCTGTTCTTGAATTAGTGTCATTTCAAAAATGACTGTACATTTTGGAGCTTGAGGCACATGACGATGGTTTTGTGGTTGTTGTAAATAGAACTGTGTGACAGAAAGTGTTTCACAGAGATATGATTATGTATTTATTTTAAAAAGCAACGCAAATATCAAGTATTTTGACACGCAAAATTGCTCTTCGAAATTAACTGGAATTACAATTCAAGTGTAAAGCTTTTCTGCCTCTTCTTGGTTTGGGAGGAAAGAGGGAGACACACCTGGAGATCTATTTACATTATTTGTGTTACAGTGAGGGCTGAAACAGTTACTTCCATCCATTAATTTATTTTACTTTTGGTCAGTTAATGATTTAGTAATACAACTATAAAGACTATAAAGTATTATCTTAAAATGTCTTAAAATACCAATGTTTTAATGATATAAGAGAGAGAAATACATGAAGCTAAAATTAGCATTTTTTTTCCTGAATAAATCATTGGTCAAATTTAAAATGGATTTTTTCCACTTTGATTGCTTAACCAATCCATTAATTGACTGATCATTCGGCCTTGTTTTTATACAGTAGAATTGATCTTAGATTGATTATTGGTTAGCCAATACATTCATGAGTTTCTGAGGATCCTTTGTTCTCATCTTTGGTGGTGCCCCCCCCTCTAATGCAGTCACCTTTACTATAATCCCACGGAAAGAAAGTCCTGTAGTTCGGTCTGAACCGCTGTTGTCTTTCTGTATTTGAACAGTCCTGCAGTTTGACCTCGGCTCCTGTGTGTTTTGTTACATGACGGTCGAGGCTGAAACTTCCTCTGTCCTGCAGAGACTCCCCCTGTTCTCTCTCTCTCTCTCTCTCTCTCTCTCTCTCTCTCTCTCTCAGTGTGCAGTGGTTCTCACAAGTCTGCTCCAGACTTAAAATAACTATTTAGGTCACACCTTCATCCTTTTAGAGGCTATAATTAGCAGGTTTGTGCAGCCTGGCTTCAGAAGTGGCAAAGGGACAGTTCCCAGCATTCCTCCGACATCACAGCAGCAGGAAGTAGAGATTAGCTGCTCTCTTTTTTTTTTTTTTTTTTCTTCCCTCCATCCTTCCTCTCCTCCATCCTTTAGTTTGGAAGAGGAAGGATGGTGCTCCCCCCCCCTCCTCTCCCTGGTGGGTGTTTAGTGTGAGGGCTGGTAAGTGTCTGTTGTGACAGCTGGGGGGTCTCGTGAGAGGCGGACTGGACAGCTTGGCCGACCCCACCCCCACCCCTCCTCAGCTTCCTCACCTCCTTCACACCCATATGGCGTCGTGGTCCCGAGGTCTGGCCCTCTTGTCCAGTGTGAGGTCTCACTTAGCCCTGCGGTGACCCCTCACTTCATCAACGGCTCACAGGCTCGCCTCCTGGGTGGCCGAGCTCCTCCGAGTCCTCGGCGGTCTGCTGCTGCTGCTGCAGGACCGCGGGATCGCGACGGCATCACTCAGGAAATGTAGCGTGTAACTACCACCTGATAAACGCCGCAGTGGTCGGCTCTGCTGCTGTTAGAACAACAGTCAAATCGTTTGTTAGGTTTTCAGCTCGCTGGCCAGTTCAGACCACTGAAAGCAGACGTGTGATTGGATGAAGTATGGATGAAATATATGGATTCTGTTTTCGGCCACAATCCATAGATTCCACTGATAACACATACCTGCTTCTAATGGCCGCTTCCTATAAGATATATAATCATTACTCATTAACATTTTATTGTGCACACCCGAGGGGTAAGAAATGCTAAGATGCAGTGAACAAAGATGGATTTATTCTTCCATTCATCCAACCAAACTAATTTCAAAAAACATCTAAAACAATTCTGACTTTTCATATGTTCATTTATTCTTTCTTGTAAAGTACAAAATTGCAATCGTGTTGTCTTCCCCTGAAACTGTGGAAAACATCCACACCAACAACATCGTGTTTGGCTCTCTCGTCAGCGTGCTGCGTTTGTTCTTCTTCTTCTTCTGTGTTTATTTGCAGATCTTAAACAAACTTAAAAAGATGCATCACGCCACCAACTGTATCAGAAAGTTAAGATGAAGCACTTGTTAAGTCATTTAAAGCAATTTGGCTCGGTGTTATCTGCCAAAAAACTTTCAGGCTGTGATATATATCGTGCATCCCTAGTCTGACGTTTAAGGCTCTTTAAAACACCATTACATTTGTCATAGTAAATTGATATTTTCAGCTTTACCAAACGGAAGTCATTTGCTTTTTGACCTCAAAATGCCACAAATGTTATTATGTTTTGTCCCAACTCCATCTTACTCAAACTGACAAATATCAACAACAAAATACCATCAAAAGGACGTTTCCCTGTTTTTTCCACATAAACAAGAAATCAACTTTGAATGTTTCCTTTCTAAAAAGCAGTTTTCTTTCTTTTTGAATCCATAATCCACTCTTAATGTATAAGAAAAAAGCAACAACTTTAATGTTCCCTTCACAGCTCCTCTGTTGGAATCCACGATAATAATGAATTAAATAAATGATTTGTGTTTTTGCAAAACACATTAACTGCTGGATCAATTTGTCAGATTTCTACCACAAGAGCAAGCAGGGTTTTCTCTTGGGACATCGTGGAGAAGCAGCAGGTTGCAGCAGTTTAGACACAACGACCTGCAGGTTTTCATCTTTAACTTTCTGCTCTGATTGACTGATAACAATATTACACACTTCTTTCTAGTTCTGCTCCCACTATTTCTATTTTATCAATCCATCATTTCATCCATCGGAATAAAAAGAATATTCTGCTGCAGCACTTTTCAAGACATAATCCATTTTTATAATTATCTGCATCAGTTTGTCAGTTCAGCATGTGGCCATTCACAGAGTAAATATTTGGATAAACCACTGAGGAACAGTTCAATAAAATGTTTTCCCTAAAAGTGTTTTGGACACATCCATGTCTGCTGTACTCAGATTAGGCATAAAGGAGCAAACGAAAAGTGCTTTCACATCATCAGTAAAAATTTCTACTTTCCCACGCAACTTTTTATCTTCTAAAACTTAGAAGTAAAGCCTCTTCTGAACTCTACTCTTTGGGGATCCAGGTGGATTTTAAGGTTTCTCACACACACACACACACACACACACACACACACACACACACACACACACACACACACACACACACACACACACACACACACAGCTTTTGGGTTACTCAAATATGTGTCCAACATGTTGCCTCAGTTAATTAATCTCACTAGAGTATCTATAAAAAAATCTTCAGTGATGAGAGAGAAAATGCCCCAGATGTTGTAAATGCGGTCGCTCCTCTGGCTCCGGGTTTATTGCCGGAACAGAAATGTATTCAGAGATGAAATTCATTTAAAAAAACCAGTAATTAAAGACGGTGATGAGAATTTTAATTCCTTATATTACTTGGTTGTTATCATGTGTATGTCAATAGTTTCCATCATGACGCTGCATTAGTCAAAACTGTAAATTACTCTTCTCATTTCCCCCCAAAACAAAACTCTGCTCTAATTTGCTACAGTTTGCTTTTATGCGTGAAAAAGCTGAATTCAAAATGTATTTCATTTCTGGCATTTTGTGTCTGTCATTCTGTCAGATGAATTCAAACTTTGGAGCAGCTTAGTCTACTCTCATTCAGATACTCGGAAACCAAAACATTTCAACTTCTGAAACATGAACGCAACGTGTTGAATAAATGAAATACTTGGAAAATATACTTGATCTTTCATTATCAGATTAAATAGGTGGAATAAATGATCAGCAGACATTTTTCTAAGGCTGCAAACTACAGATTACTTTTATTATTAAAGAATTACCTAACCAACAAAATGGCCATTCCTATATCCATTACTCACCCTGTGTTTATTTGAATTCGTGAAAAGAATTGAAGTAAATTGGGG